>NW_027315868.1:1655668-1748168 GCF_026437365.1 Eucyclogobius newberryi
CAGTAGCAGTAGCTGTAGTAGTAATAGTAGTAGTAGTAGTAGTAGTAGTAGTAGTAGTAGTAGTAGTAGTAGCAGTAGCTGTAGCTGTAGTAGTAGTAGTAGTAGTAGTAGTAGTAGTAGTAGTAGTAGCAGTAGCAGTCGCTGTAGTAGTAATAGTAGTAGTAGTAGTAGTAGTAGTAGTAGTAGTAGTAGTAGTAGTAGTAGCAGTAGCTGTAGCAGTAGCTGTAGTAGTAGTAGTAGTAGTAGTAGTAGTAGTAGTAGTAGTAGCAGTAGCTGTAGCAGTAGCTGTAGTAGTAATAGTAGTAGTAGTAGTAGTAGTAGTAGTAGCACTAGCAGTCGCTGTAGTAGTAGTAGTAGTAGTAGTAGTAGTAGTAGTAGTAGTAGCAGTAGCTGTAGCAGTAGCTGTAGTAGTAATAGTAGTAGTAGTAGTAGTAGTAGTAGTAGCAGTAGCAGTCGCTGTAGTAGTAGTAGTAGTAGTAGTAGTAGTAGTAGTAGTAGTAGCAGTAGCTGTAGCAGTAGCTGTAGTAGTAATAGTAGTAGTAGTAGTAGTAGTAGTAGTAGTAGTAGTAGTAGTAGTAGTAGCAGTAGCAGTAGCTGTAGTAGTAATAGTAGTAGTAGTAGTAGTAGTAGTAGTAGTAGTAGTAGTAGTAGTAGTAGTAGTAGCAGTAGCTGTAGCAGTAGCTGTAGTAGTAATAGTAGTAGTAGTAGTAGTAGTAGTAGTAGTAGTAGTAGTAGTAGTAGTAGTAGTAGTAGTAGTAGTAGCAGTAGCAGTAGCTGTAGTAGTAATAGTAGTAGTAGTAGTAGTAGTAGTAGTAGTAGTAGTAGCAGTAGCAGTAGCAGTAGCAGTAGCAGTAGCAGTAGCAGTAGCAGTAGCTGTAGTAGTAATAGTAGTAGTAGTAGTAGTAGTAGTAGTAGTAGTAGTAGTAGTAGTAGTAGTAGTAGCAGTAGCTGTAGCTGTAGTAGTAATAGTAGTAGTAGTAGTAGTAGTAGTAGTAGTAGTAGTAGTAGTAGCAGTAGCAGTCGCTGTAGTAGTAATAGTAGTAGTAGTAGTAGTAGTAGTAGTAGTAGTAGTAGTAGTAGTAGTAGTAGTAGTAGTAGTAGCAGTAGCTGTAGCAGTAGCTGTAGTAGTAGTAGTAGTAGTAGTAGTAGTAGTAGTAGTAGCAGTAGCTGTAGCAGTAGCTGTAGTAGTAATAGTAGTAGTAGTAGTAGTAGTAGTAGTAGCAGTAGCAGTCGCTGTAGTAGAAGTAGTAGTAGTAGTAGTAGTAGTAGTAGTAGTAGTAGCAGTAGCTGTAGCAGTAGCTGTAGTAGTAATAGTAGTAGTAGTAGTAGTAGTAGTAGTAGCAGTAGCAGTCGCTGTAGTAGTAGTAGTAGTAGTAGTAGTAGTAGTAGTAGTAGCAGTAGCTGTAGCAGTAGCTGTAGTAGTAATAGTAGTAGTAATAGTAGTAGTAGTAGTAGTAGTAGTAGTAGTAGTAGTAGTAGTAGTAGTAGTAGCAGTAGCTGAAGCAGTAGTAGTATCAAATCAAATCAAATCAATTTATTTTTGTAAGGCCCAAAATCACAACAACAGTTGCCTCTGAGGGCCACAGGGAGAAATGAATCAACAATGTCTGTGGTGGCGAGGGACGATGTCCCAGGTCCTCTGTCCTTAGACTCTCCTTCTCGGCCAGGAAAAACTACAAAAAAAAAAACCTCTTTGGGAAAAAAGCGTAGAAACCTGGAGGAGTTCCAGTGAAGGAGAGATCCCACTCTCACAGACGGACAGAAGGACACGAGGGAGACTGGAGCTGGACCCACTCTTCAGGCAGATGAGGGACCGTCCACACAGGGCAGGGACCACTTCACCAGGGGAGGGGCATCTGGGTCCACAGGTCCTCAGGAGTGAGAGAAAGAAAAAGAAGGCGGTGAACAGTTTGCAAGTGGAATCAAAAAATAAATATTGTTTGATAGCATAAGTAGTCAGAAGAAGAAGAGGATAGTGCTCAAGCTGTCATACTTCCCCCAGCATAGTTACTCCTAGGGCAGCGTAGCTGAAGCTGTGGGTTTATCTTTATGTTCCTAACTAGTCTGACCATAAGCGATTTCGAAGAGGAACGTTTTAAGCCTGGACTTAAATGAAGAGACTGTGTCAGCATATTTAACATGGGTCGGGAGCTGATTCCATACCACAGGAGCTTGGTAGCTAAACGCTCTACCTCCTACAGTACTTTTAGAGACTCTTGGCACCACCAGAAGGCCGGCATTCTGAGAGCGAAGAGCTCTGTTTGGATGAGATGGTTCTAGAGCATCTTTGAGGTAGGATGGGGCCATGTCATTTATGGCTTTGTAGGTCAAGAGTAGAATTTTCAATTTGATTCTAAACTGGACAGGAGCCAGTGAAGAGACTTCAGCACCAGCGTAATGTGCTCTCTTCTTTTTGTTCCTGTTAGTAATCTTGCTGCTGCATTTTGAACCAGTTGAAAGCTTTTTATGGAGCTTTTAGGACACGCTGCGAGCAGGGAGCTACAGTAGTCTAATCTAGTCGTTACAAATGCATGGATAAGTTTTTCAGCATCACTTTTAGGCAGGATTCTTCTGATTTTGGCTCTTGTTGTGCAAATGGAAATAGGCTGTTTTACAAGCTTGATTTATATGAGCTTTAAATGAGAGCTCCTGGTCCAATAAGACTCCAAGGTTTCTTACAGTAGAACTGGAGGCTACACTGACATTGTCCAGTGTGACTCTCTGCTCAGATAGAGCGTCTCGTAGATGCTTAGGATCAAGCACAATGACCTCGGTTTTTTCAGGGTTAAGAAGCAGGTAGTTTAGTGTCATCCAGGTTTTTATCTCCTTCACACAAGTACTAAGTCTGTCTACTTGATCGCTCTGATCAGGTTTCATTGATAAATACAGCTGAGTGTCATCTGCATAGCAGTGGAAGTTAATGTCATGCTTTCTGATAATGTTGCCTAATGGCAGCATATAAAGAGTAAACAGAATTGGACCGAGTACCGAACCCTGTGGCACACCGTAAATTACTTTAGAGCATAGTAGTAGTAGTAGTAGTAGTAGTAGTAGTAGTAGTAGTAGTAGTAGTAGTAGTAGTAGTAGTAGTAGTAGTAGTAGTAGTAGCAGTAGCAGTAGTAGTAGTAGTAGTAGAAGTATTAGTAGTAGTAGTAGTAGTAGTAGTAGTAGTAGTAGTAGTAGTAGTAGTAGTAGTAGCAGTAGTAGTAGTAGTAGTGCTTTATTTGTACTTGAATGGAGCACATTATCAGCCTCTTCCACCGGGAGACGCTTTCTTAATGTCACAGTGAAAACACAGTTTAAACAGGAGCAGATGTTCTTTTCTCACAGCGCCACATCATCAAGACTCACCCACAACTGGTTTAGACCTGGTTTAGACCTGGTTTAGACCTGGTTTAGTCCTGGTTTAGACCTGGTTTAGACCTGGTTTAGTCCTGGTTTAGACCTGGTTTAGTCCTGGTTTAGACCTGGTTTAGACCTGGTTTAGACCTGGTTTAGACCTGGTTTAGACCTGGTTTAGACCTGGTTTAGACCTGGTTTACTTGTAGCAGTTCTCAGTTTTCAAATATGTAAATGTAAGTTTCAGTTTCACGTTTCAAACTTGCAGCTGTTCAGACTTGAGAGGTTTGTGTTCTATTCACCTGAGTCTGGACTAAACCAGGACTAAACCAGGTCTAAACCAGGTCTAAACCAGGACTAAACCAGGTCTAAACCAGGTCTAAACCAGGACTAAACCAGGTCTAAATCAGGACTAAACCAGGTCTAAATCAGGACTAAACCAGGTCTAAATCAGGACTAAACCAGGTCTAAACCAGGACTAAACCAGGACTAAACCAGGACTAAACCAGGACTAAACCAGGTCTAAACCAGGTCTAAACCAGGTCTAAACCAGGACTAAACCAGGTCTAAACCAGGACTAAACCAGGTCTAAACCAGGTCTAAACCAGGACTAAACCAGGTCTAAACCAGGTCTAAACCAGGTCTAAACCAGGACTAAACCAGGTCTAAACCAGGTCTAAACCAGGTCTAAACCAGGACTAAACCAGGTCTAAACCAGGTCTAAACCAGGACTAAACCAGGTCTAAATCAGGACTAAACCAGGTCTAAATCAGGACTAAACCAGGTCTAAATCAGGACTAAACCAGGTCTAAACCAGGACTAAACCAGGACTAAACCAGGACTAAACCAGGACTAAACCAGGTCTAAACCAGGTCTAAACCAGGACTAAACCAGGTCTAAACCAGGTCTAAACCAGGACTAAACCAGGTCTAAACCAGGACTAAACCAGGTCTAAACCAGGTCTAAACCAGGACTAAACCAGGTCTAAACCAGGTCTAAACCAGGTCTAAACCAGGACTAAACCAGGTCTAAACCAGGTCTAAACCAGGACTAAACCAGGTCTAAACCAGGTCTAAACCAGGACTAAACCAGGTCTAAACCAGGACTAAACCAGGTCTAAACCAGGTCTAAACCAGGACTAAACCAGGTCTAAACCAGGTCTAAACCAGGTCTAAACCAGGACTAAACCAGGTCTAAACCAGGACTAAACCTGATCTAAACCAGGACTAAACCAGGACTAAACCAGGTCTAAACCAGGTCTAAACCAGGTCTAAACCAGGTCTAAACCAGGTCTAAACCAGGACTAAACCAGGTCAAATTTATAGTCTGTTTAATAGAGATAAAATATCATTATCAAAATACAACTGCAATTATTTCATAGTCGACTGGTCACAATTAGTCAATAAATTGTGGGAAGGAGGGGTTGGATTCCCGGTCTACACCATCATCACATGATCTCTTTGGGTGGAGTCTGCATGTTCTCCCCGTGTTACTGTGGGTTCTCTCCGGGTACTCCGGCTCCTCCCACCGTCCAAACACATGTGTTAGGTCAATCTGCAACTCTAAACTGCCCCTAGTGAATGAAAGTGAGAGTGAATGTCTCTGTGTTCACCCTGGGACGAGCCCCTGTCCAGGCTGAACCCGCCTAAGGCCCAAAGTCACTGGGACAGGCTCCAGTCACGCGCGACCCCACACTAAAACAAGCGGCAGAAAATGAATGAATCATGGCGCAAAACTCGACCAGGACTAATCCAGGTATGGACCAGGTCTAAAACTGTTGAGTCCGAACCACAAAGACACAGAGTCATTCAGAGGCTCCACAGGTCGAGTCAGCAGGAAACAGGCCTGAAAGAGAGGCCTGGGTTAGACCTGGTTTAGTCCTGGTTTAGTCCTGGTTTAGTCCTGGTTTAGTCCTGGTTTAGTCCTGATTTAGACCTGGTTTAGTCCTGGTTTAGTCCTGGTTTAGTCCTGGTTTAGTCCTGGTTTAGACCTGGTTTAGTCCTGGTTTAGTCCTGGTTTAGTCCTGGTTTAGTCCTGATTTAGACCTGGTTTAGTCCTGGTTTAGTCCTGGTTTAGTCCTGGTTTAGTCCTGATTTAGTCCTGGTTTAGTCCTGGTTTAGTCCTGGTTTAGTCCTGGTTTAGTCCTGATTTAGACCTGGTTTAGTCCTGGTTTAGTCCTGGTTTAGTCCTGGTTTAGTCCTGGTTTAGTCCTGGTTTAGTACTGATTTAGTCCTGATTTAGACCTGGTTTAGACCTGGTTTAGTCCTGGTTTAGTCCTGATTTAGACCTGGTTTAGACCTGGTTTAGTCCTGATTTAGACCTGGTTTAGACCTGGTTTAGTCCTGGTTTAGTCCCCGGCCCCGCTGCTCTGGTCCCTCCCCGGCCCCGCTGCTCTGGTCCCTCCCTGGTCCCTCCCCGGCCCCGCTGCTCTGGTCCCTCCCCGGCCCCGCTGCTCTGGTCCCTCCCTGGTCCCTCCCCGGCCCCGCTGCTCTGGTCCCTCCCCGGCCCCGCTGCTCTGGTCCCTCCCTGGTCCCTCCCCGGCCCCGCTGCTCTGGTCCCTCCCTGGTCCCTCCCCGGCCCCGCTGCTCTGGTCCCTCCCCGGCGCAGGGAGCCTAACCCCGGGCCGCCGCTGCTTAAGACCCGGCCTCAGAGCGCGGGCGGTGAGCGCTGCTGATCATGGCGGCGGCGGCGGCGCTCTCGGAGCTCGGGAGCTACGGGTTAAATTGCGGCCAAACCAGCGGCCACAGAGTGTCCGTTCTTCACGTGAAGTTGACGGAGAGCGCGCTGAAGGCCGTGGAGAGCTTCCAGAGCTTTAAGGTCAGACTTTGGACTCTTTTTAGGCTTAAATGTCACTTGAATCGTCGCCTTGTTCTGCCGTGCCACGCAGCTAATGCTAACCTGAGCTAAGCTAGGCGCGACACGCAGCACTTTCCACTTGATTTTAAAACTATTATAAACGACAAACATCGACATAATGAAGTTAAAAATACACGTGGATTGGTTTAGCGTTTTTATGACTATTTTGTATTGAATGACAATCCATATTTAGTGAATGAAAGCAGTTTGAAAAGTTTGACATTTTGAGTCCGCGTTAGCTTCGAGTGAGAGCTTCACTTTCATCAACTTTTCAAGATTGAAAGTTTCTTTTGCTCCTTCATGATGTTTGAGTTCTCACTGAGTCACTTTATTATGTTGTTTTCATTTTAAAATAGCCAAACAAAATGGTTGAAAATCCACCATCTGGTTTGAGAAAAGTTGTAAACACTTTTCAGAGAGTTTAGTGAGTTTTATGAATCATCATCCAAACTGTGAATATGAAATATGTTGACTATAGAATGTTGTGGCAACAAGAGTTCAAATAAAACACTTTTATTATTCACAAGTTTCACCCAAACTTCCCTCATTATTTACCTCATGTTCTGCATTTGACACGTCAAACTGCAACAGCGAGAACATCAGGAAGTGTCTGCTCAGTTCCATCTGCCCTGACCTGCCAGAGCCTGCGCAGGCGCTCACCGCGCAGACGTTCACTGCGCAGGCCGCGCACCACACTACGTAGACAGCGCAGAAGCACACCACCACTGTGCAGACGCAGATCGCGTGGGCGCACACCACACCGCAGACGCACACCGCGCAGACGCACACCGCGCAGACGCACACCACACTGCGCAGACGCAGATTGCGCAGACGCTTACTGCACAACACGCAGACGCTTACTGCACAACACGCAGACGCTTACTGCACAACACGCAGATGCACACCGCGCAGACCACGCACACCACACCGCGCAGACGCACACCACACTGCGCAGACGCAGATCGCGCCAATGCACACCGCATCGCGCAGACTGCACAACACGCAGACTGCACAACACGCAGACTGCACAACACGCAGACTGCACAACACGCAGACTGCACAACACGCAGACTGCACAACACGCAGACTGCACAACACGCAGACTGCACAACACGCAGACTGCACAACACGCAGACTGCACAACACGCAGACTGCACAACACGCAGACTGCACAACACGCAGACTGCACAACACGCAGACTGCACAACACGCAGACTGCACAACACGCAGACTGCACAACACGCAGACTGCACAACACGCAGACTGCACAACACGCAGACTGCACAACACGCAGACTGCACAACACGCAGACTGCACAACACGCAGACTGCACAACACGCAGACTGCACAACACGCAGACTGCACAACACGCAGACTGCACAACACGCAGACTGCACAACACGCAGACTGCACAACACGCAGACTGCACAACACGCAGACTGCACAACACGCAGACCGCACACACCACACCACGCACACGCAGACCGTGCAGACTCCCACTGCGCAGGCTCCGTGCAGTCTCTGGGACGGCTCAAGACTAAACTACACTGTTATTCTATAAAAATAAGTGTTTGTGCTCAGGGCGGTTCAGCTGAAGCGGCGTCGTTCACACAGACGATTCTAACACTTTGTATTAAAGAAGAATGTGTTTGTGCCTCGGCTGCTGTGACGATGGAGCGTGTGCAGTGCAGAAAAGAGATGAATCATAAACGTCTAATGCTTCTGAGCGACGTCTTTGAGCTGATGCTTCTGAGCGACGTCTTTGAGCTGATGCTTCTGAGCGACGTCTTTGAGCTGATGCGTCTGCGCAGACGTGGTCTTTGAGCTGATGCGTCTGCGCAGACGTGGTCTTTGAGCTGATGCGTCTGCGCAGACGCCACATCAACTTCATCCAAACTGAGACTGAAGCAGCTTCAGAAACGTTCATAAACTTACTCTTTTCACTCCCAATTTCAGAATCATTTCTCTTGTATGAAAAAACAGAACTACAATGTTTTTTTATTGTTAATTTGTGGCACAATATGATGAATATGATGAATATGATGAATATGATGAATATGATGAATATGATGAATATGATAAATATGATAAATATGATGAATATGATAAATATGATAAATATGATGAATATGATAAATATGATGAATATGATAAATATGATAAATATGATGAATATGATAAATATGATAAATATGATGAATATGATGAATATGATGAATATGATGAATATGATGAATATCTCAATCACACAAACTGAAGGTTAAACTGACATGTTCTGTAAAGCACAAACCACGGCTGTGAAAGTGAGCACGCAATCCAGCACCACCAGGCTGCGAAATAGACGGGGCCCGGGGCCCGCAAGCAGTTGAATCTCCTGCGGGCCCGCGGTTTGAAATAGGAGGGGCCCCGCTGGGGCCCGCCGGGGCCCTCCTCCAAAAAAATCAAGATTTAACTTGTAATTTGTCCATATTTGTGGCATTTTCATCGCTTAAGTTTTTATTTTTGACAGACACGCCCACTTCGCACGTCTTCTTGCTTCTCATTGGCCGAGCGGTCTCCGTGATGTAATATCGATGAAAGCGGGCATCTGATTGGCCGCTGCGTTCCTGTTGCGTTCACGTGTCCTCGGAAATGCTCGCTCTAATTTTCGGGGCAATGTTTATATGTTAGTTTATTTTGTAGGAGGTGATTTCATATATTCCACAAGATCTCCTCGTGTCACATGATGTAAACACGATTTATTTTATCTAAGAAACATGATTATATTAAATGAAACAGTTTTAAAGATCATGATCTGGTTTATATGATTCACTATTTGTGCTTCATAACAGATAAAAGTACTTTACATTGTTTTACGCTAATAACCAGGTTTAAAACAACACATTTATCTTGTCCTTATGACGCCGCGCGCGCTTGTGGGCCCCTGAAATTGCTGGGGGGCCCCTAACTTTGAAAAGTTAGGAGCCCCCCTAACACACGCACGCACGCGCACATACACACTTGCACGCGACCTCACACGCTCACTCACTCACGCACTCGTGCACATACACACTCACACGCTCACGCACTCGTGCACATACACACTCACACGCTCACGCACTCGTGCACATACACACTCACACGCTCACGCACTCGTGCGCATACACACTCACACGCTCACGCACTCGTGCACATACACACTTGCACGCTCACTCACGCGACCTCACGCACTCGTGCACATACTCACTGACACGCTCACGCACTCGTGCACATACACACGCTCACGCACTCGTGCACATACACACGCTCACGCTCACTCACGCGACCTCACGCACTCGTGCACATACTCACTGACACGCTCACGCACTCGTGCACATACTCACTGACACGCTCACGCACTCGTGCACATACACACGCTCACGCACTCGTGCACATACACACGCTCACGCACTCGTGCACATACACACGCTCACTCACGCGACCTCACGCACTCGTGCACATACTCACTGACACGCTCACGCACTCGTGCACATACACACGCTCACGCACTCGTGCACATACACACTTGCACGCTCACTCACGCGACCTCACGCACTCGTGCACATACTCACTCGCATGCGACCTAGCACGCGACCGACCTCGCACGCTCTCTCACTCGCGCACGCTTACTCACACGCTCACGCACGCGACCTCACACGCTCGCGCACGCGCGCACATACACTCTCACGCGACCTCACGCACTCACTTGCACGCTCACTCACGCGCACTCACGCTCACTCACGCACACACACGCTCACTCACGCACGCTCACACGCACACTCACACGCACACTCACGCTCACTCACGCACACACACGCTCACTCACGCACGCTCACACGCACACTCACACACGCACACTCACGCTCACTCACGCACACACACGCTCACACACGCACACACGCACACTCACGCTCACTCACGCACACACACGCTCACACACGCACACTCACACACGCACACTCACGCTCACTCACACACGCACACTCACGCTCACGCACACACGCGCTCACACACGCACACTCACGCTCACACACGCACACTCACGCTCACTCACGCTCACTCACGCTCACACACGTTCGCTCACGCACACACACGCTCGCTCACGCACACACACGCTCACTCACGCACACACACGCTCACTCACGCACATACACGCTCACTCACACACACACACGTTAACGCACACACACGCTCGCTCACGCACACACACGCTCACTCACGCACACACACGCTCACTCACGCACATACACGCTCACTCACACACACACACGTTAACGCACACACACGCTCACTCACGCACACGCACACACGCTCACTCACGCACACACACACACACACACACGCTCACTCACGCACACACACACACACACACACGCTCACTCACGCACACACACTCTCACGCGCACTCACACGCTCGCGCACTCACGCACATACACACTCACTCACGCTCACTCATGGACGTACGCTCACGCGACACCTCGCATACACGCACATACACGCTCACTCAGGCACATACACGCTCACTCAGGCACATACACGCTCACTCAGGCACATACACGCTCACTCAGGCACATACACGCTCACTCAGGCACATACACGCTCACTCAGGCACATACACGCTCACTCAGGCACATACACGCTCACTCAGGCACATACACGCTCACTCAGGCACATACACGCTCACTCAGGCACATACACGCTCACTCAGGCACATACACGCCCACTCAGGCACACACACGCTCATTCAGGCACATACACGCTCACTCAGGCACATACACGCTCACTCAGGCACATACACGCTCACTCAGGCACATACACGCTCACTCAGGCACATACACGCTCACTCAGGCACATACACGCTCACTCAGGCACATACACGCTCACTCAGGCACATACACGCTCACTCAGGCACATACACGCTCACTCAGGCACATACACGCTCACTCAGGCACATACACGCTCACTCAGGCACATACACGCTCACTCAGGCACATACACGCTCACTCAGGCACACACACGCTCACTCAGGCACACACACGCCCACTCAGGCACATACACGCTCACTCAGGCACACACACGCTCACTCAGGCACACACACGCTCACTCAGGCACACACACGCTCACTCAGGCACACACACGCTCACTCAGGCACACACACGCTCACTCAGGCACATACACGCTCACTCAGGCACATACACGCTCACTCAGGCACATACACGCTCACTCAGGCACATACACGCTCACTCAGGCACATACACGCTCACTCAGGCACATACACGCTCACTCAGGCACATACACGCTCACTCAGGCACACACACGCTCACTCACGCTCACTCAGGCACACTCACGCTCACTCAGGCACACACACGCTCACTCAGGCACACACACGCTCACTCAGGCACACACACGCTCACTCAGGCACACACACTTTCACTCAGGCACACACACGCTCACTCAGGCACACACACGCTCACTCAGGCACATACACGCTCACACACGCTCACTCACGCTCACTCACGCTCACTCACGCTCACTCACGCTCACACACGTTCACTCACGCGCACACACACGCTCACTCACGCACACACACGCTCACTCAAGCACGCACACACACGCACACTCACGCACACACACGCACACACACGCTCACTCAAGCACGCACACACACGCTCACTCACGCACACACACGCTCACTCACGCACACACACGCTCACTCACTCACGCACACACACGCTCACTCACGCACACGCACGCTCACTCACGCACACGCACACACACGCTCACTCACGCACACGCACGCTCACTCACTCACGCACATAGACACTCACACGCACTCACGCTCACTCATGGATGTACGCTCACGCGACACCTCGCATACACGCTCACTCAGGCACATACACGCTCACACACACGCTCGCACACGCACACACAAGTGCACACACGAACACACACGCTCACTCACGCACACACACGCTCACTCACGCGCAGCACGCTTGCTCACGCACGCGCGCTCTCGCCGGGGCCCTCCCCGGGGCCGCGCGCTCTTGCCGGGGCCGCGCGCTCTTGCCGGGGCCGCGCGCTCTCGCCGGGGCCGCGCGCTCTCGCCGGGGCCGCGCGCTCTCGCCGGGGCCGCGCGCTCTCGCCGGGGCCGCGCGCTCTCCCGCCGGGGCCTTCCCGCCGGGGCCTTCCCGCCGGGGCCCTCCCGCCGGGGCCCTCCCCGGGGGCCGCGTGCTCTCGCCGGGGCCCTCCCCGGGCCTGCGCGCTCTCGCCGTGGCCCTCCCCGGGCCCGCGCGCTCTCGCCGTGGCCCTCCCCGGGGCCGCGCGCTCTCGCCGTGGCCCTCCCCGGGGCCGCGCGCTCTCGCCGTGGCCCTCCCCGGGCCCGCGCGCTCTCGCCGTGGCCCTCCCCGGGCCCGCGCGCTCTCGCCGGGGCCCTCCCCGGGGCCGCGCGCTCTCGCCGGGACAGCTGCTCTGTCCCTGCGCCGCGCTCGGAGCGGCTCTGGTTCTCACTCCCGCAGGAATTTGGCGAGAAATTGCTTCACGCGCTCTTGTCTTTTGACTTAATACCGCTTTTTACATTTAATTAAATGCTTTTTTGCTTTGTCGGCGGTACTTTATAAAACAAAAGTATAATTTATTTCATTTATATTGTATAAATGAATAATCTACATGACCCGCATCAGCTCTGGTTCAGCTCAGATGATGGAGCTGAAGCGTTCGCTACAGTGGAACCTCCTGGACAAATGAGCTTTACTTTGAGAGATATTTTATGGGAAAATACGATGTAAACAATAAGGATCTGGCCTCTCGTTGGGGAGTCGGGACTGTCTTGATGGGCGGGTTTGGGAGCAGTTTGATTGACAAGTCACAAAGTTCATGTGTTTTTGTTGTTGTTAGAATGGAGCCAGTTCTCAGCCCAGCGTCCAGTTCAAAGGTCTCCAGGGGGTGAGTGACTCTTCTGTCGTGTCCATGGAGCACAGAGTGAATCTGAGTCTTGTTTATATCACATGTAATAGAGAATAATGGTTCCAGAACCAGTGATTACAGAGAGATGAACCATAGACCTGACCTCTGACCTCTGACCCTGAGAGTTCTACTGAGCTTCACCAGATCAGATTAAACTACAGAGCATCTAGGATATTGTGATTTCACGCGAGCACAATCAATAGAGGTGAAAGTGTCCCGGGTCATTTCAAAAGCCTCTTGTCTTTGCAGTGCATTAAAGTCCCTCGCTCGGGCTCGTCCTCTGAGCCGCACACGTTTGACTTCTACCTGTCCAACGTGAGCAAAGACAACCCCCAGGGCAGCTTCGAGAGCCTGCAGCAGCACGCGTCCCAGTAAGAGCGCTCGCCGCCTCTGTCTTTACCACCTTCATGTCCCCCCGATGCTGCCCCGCCCTAACGCCGCTCCTCCCCCGTTGTCCCTCAGGTCCGGGGCCCCTCGTCTCTCTCTTCTGGCCCCTGTTCAGAGCAAACTCACCGTCTGTGCCACGAACGACTCGTACCAGGTGACGAGGGAGAAGATGACTCAGGCTGTGGAGGACACCAAGGAACGCTGCACCAAAGTCCTCAAACCCGGGGGTCAGTTCAGAGGTGAGTGCCGTGTCCAGGAGCCGGGGCCGTGTCCAGGAGTTTATATGTGGAGCCTTAGCAACACAAAGCTGGCGTAGCGCGTTAGCATCAGCTGTTTCCTGTTCATGGCCGACCTCACCTGGTTTCCGCTCCGTGTTTCAGGAAAGCAGGTTCAGATCCGTAAGCCCGCGCTCTCCGGGGCCGACGTGGTTCCAGAACGCAAACGCTCGACGCCCATCAACCCGGCCAACACGCTCCGGAAGTGCCTCAGCAACAACGCCGTGTCCCAGCGCCCCCTACGGGACCGCATCCTGCACCTGCTCGTACTCAGGCCCTACAAGAAACTGGAGCTGCTCGCACGGCTCCAGCGAGACGGGATCAGCCAGAAGGACAGGGCGTCGCTGGGGACGATGCTGCAACAGGTGAGGGAGGAAGGGAGAGGGAGGAGGAGGGAGAGGGAGGAGAAGGAAGGAAGGGAGGAGGAGGGGGGAGGAGGAGGAGGAGGAGGAGGGAGAGGAGGAGGAGGGAGAGGAGGGAGGGAGGGAGGAGGAGGAGGAGGAGGAGGAGGAGGAAGGAAGGGAGGAGGAGGGGGGAGGAGGAGGAGGGAGAGGAGGGAGGGAGGGGGGAGGAGGAGGAGGAGGAGGAGGAGGGAGAGGGAGGGAGGAGGAGGAGGAGGAAGGAAGGGAGGAGGAGGAGGAGGAGGAGGAAGGAAGGGAGGAGGAGGGGGGAGGAGGAGGGAGGAGGAGGAGGGAGAGGAGGGGGGAGGAGGAGGAGGGAGAGGGAGGAGGAGGAGGGAGAGGGAGAGGGAGGGAGGGGGAGGAGGAGGAGGAGGAGGAGGAGGGAGAGGGAGGAGGAGGAGGAGGAGGAAGGAAGGGAGGAGGAGGAGGAGGAGGAGGAGGAGGAGGGAGAGGAGGGGGGAGGAGGAGGAGGAGGAGGGAGAGGGGAGGAGGAGGAGGAGGAGGGAGAGGAGGGGGGAGGAGGAGGAGGAGGAGGGAGAGGGGAGGAGGAGGAGGAGGAGGAGGGAGAGGGAGGGAGGGAGGGAGGGAGAGGAGGAGGAGGAAGGGAGGAGGAGGAAGGGAGGAGGAGGAAGGAAGAGAGGAGGAGGGAGAGGGAGGAGGAGGAGGGAGAGGGAGGAGGAGGAAGGAAGGGGGGAGGAGGAAGGGAGGAGGGAGGAGAAGGAAGGGAGGACGAAGGAGAAGGAAGGGAGGACGAGGGGGGAGGAGGGAAAGGGAGGAGGAGGAGGGGGGGAGGAGGTGGGAGGAAGGGAGAGGAGGGAGGAAGGGGAGGGAGGAGGAGGAGGAGGAGGAGGAGGAGGAGGAGGAGGAGGAGGAGGAGGAGGAGGAGGAGGAGGAGGAGGAGGGGGGGAGGGAGGTGTGTCCCGTCAGTGTAATTGGACGCTCTGTCGTTTGCAGGTGGCTCTTCTGAACACCAAAGAGAACACGTTCTCTCTGAAGGACTTTGTGTATCGGGACGTCCAGAAGGAGTGGCCCGGCTACACCGAGGACGAGCGCACGCAGGCGGAGAGGAACGTGGCCCGGTACGTGGCCCGGGACAAACGCTCTCAGATACTCGGTGTGTCTGGACGCAGAGTGACACTGTACCAGGCTGTCTCACGGGACGCTGGGACATTGTCTCCGTTTTCACTGTCGCCCCTCCAGGAAACGGCTGCTGGGATTTTGGGCGTTACAAAAATAAATTGAATAGAATTTCAGGGGGACCCCCATGTGACACACGGGGACCCCCATGTGACACGGGGACCCCATGTGACACACGGGGACCCCCATGTGACACGGGGACCCCCATGTGACACACGGGGACCCCCATGTGACACGGGGACCCCATGTGACACGGGGACCCCATGTGACACGGGGACCCCCATGTGACACACGGGGACCCCATGTGACACACGGGGACCCCATGTGACACACGGGGACCCCCATGTGACACGGGGACCCCATGTGACACGGGGACCCCCATGTGACACACGGGGACCCCATGTGACACACGGGGACCCCATGTGACACGGGGACCCCATGTGACACACGGTGTGTCACATGGTTAAAGTTTAGCTATAATCTTCAGATGCTGTGGTAAATGTAGATTCCTCGTTGTTCATCGAGGCCTTTATCCTGAAAATAAGATCAAACGTTTGACATGAGCTAGTTTAGTGCAGTTTAGTTTAGTTTAGTGCAGTTTAGTATAGTTTAGTGCAGTTTAGTTTAGTTTAGTTTAGTTTAGTTTAGTGCAGTTTAGTATAGTTTAGTGCAGTTTAGTTTAGTTTAGTTTAGTTTAGTTTAGTTTAGTGCAGTTTAGTATAGTTTAGTGCAGTTTAGTTTAGTTTAGTTTAGTTTAGTTTAGTTTAGTGCAGTTTAGTATAGTTTAGTGCAGTTTAGTTTAGTTTAGTGCAGTTTAGTTTAGTTTAGTGCAGTTTAGTATAGTTTAGTGCAGTTTAGTTTAGTTTAGTTTAGTTTAGTTTAGTTTAGTTTAGTGCAGTTTAGTTTTAGTTTAGTTTAGTGCAGTTTAGTTTAGTGCAGTTTAGTTTAGTTTAGTTTAGTTTAGTGCAGTTTAGTTTAGTTTAGTTTAGTTTAGTGCAGTTTAGTTTAGCTTAGTGCAGTTTAGTTTAGTTTAGTGCAGTTTAGTTTAGTGCAGTTTAGTGCAGTTTAGTTTAGTTTAGTGCAGTTTAGTGCAGTTTAGTTTAGTTTAGTGCAGTTTAGTTTAGTTTAGTTTAGTTTAGTGCAGTTTAGTTTAGCTTAGTGCAGTTTAGTTTAGTTTAGTGCAGTTTAGTTTAGTGCAGTTTAGTGCAGTTTAGTTTAGTTTAGTGCAGTTTAGTTTAGTGCAGTTTAGTGCAGTTTAGTTTAGTTTAGTTTAGTGCAGTTTAGTTTAGTTTTGGGGGTTGTGACTGAAAAAGGCAGTAAGTAGAAAGAAAGGTGAAACTTCATCTTCATGTGATTTAAAGTCTCTTGTTGTCGTTTGTCTCCACAGTAAACTCGGCCTGAGCACCGACCTGCTGCCCTCCGGCTCCTCCCCCAAAGACAGTGCCCCCTCCTGCTCCCCACAGGTAACTGCACTATAGCCCAGCCCGCCCCAGCCCGCCCCAGCCCGCCCCAGCCCGCCCCAGCCCGCCCCAGCCCGCCCCAGCCTGACGCGCCCTGGTGGATCGGTGTGAACTGGGCCATATTTGTATGACTCGATCAAACATGGCTCTCCAACGAGGGAAGACTTCTGACCATGACCGCTCTGACCGCCCTGACCGCTCTGACCGCTCTGACCGCTCTGACCGCCCTGACCGCCCTGACCGCTCTGACCGCCCTGACCGCCCTGACCGCTCTGACCGCTCTGACCGCCCTGACCGCTCTGACCGCCCTGACCGCTCTGACCGCCCTGACCGCTCTGACCGCCCTGAACCCGTTTCTGCTCTTTTGTTGCAGAAGCATCAGGTGGACTTTGACTTCATCGACCCTCTGGCTCCAAAGAAACCTCGCATCTCTCACCTGAGCAACCGCGCCTCCTCCTCTGCGTCGTCAGAGGAGCAGCCTGTCCTCAGACCCTCTCCTGTGCCCTCCTCTGCGCCCTCCTCTGCGCCCTCCTCTGCGCCCTCCTCTGCGCCCTCCTCTGTGCCCTCTTCTGTGCCCTCCTCTGTGCCCTCCTCTGTGCCCTCTTCTGCGCCCTCCTCTCTTCCCTCCTCTGCGCCCTCCTCTCTTCCCTCCTCTGCGCCCTCTTCTGCGCCCTCTTCTGCGCCCTCTTCTGCGCCCTCCTCTCTGCCCTCCTCTGCGCCCTCTTCTGCGCCCTCCTCTCTGCCCTCCTCTGCGCCCTCGAACCGCCGTGACACTCTTTCCTCTCACCCTCGAGCCGTCATCAATCACCAGCTGAGCCCCGCCTCCACTCACTCTCCGTCGACGCCCGAAGGCTGTGGGACCCAGAACCTCCCTCTGGACCAAAGCTCGACCTGTAGAGACGCTGCTCCGAGTCCGACCCAGAGTCCTCGAGGAGGGTCTGTCCGAGCGCCGAGTCCTCAAGAGAAACCAAGGAAGAGCAAAAAGAAGTCCAAAAAGCACAAAGAAAAGGAGCGAGAGCGGAGAGAAGACGTCAGCAGAGCGCCACCTGTAGGAGGAGCTGGCGAGAGCCGCAAAGCCAAGAAGAGGAGGAAAGAGGAAGAAGGCGTCCACAGGGAGACAGGTTTGTGTGAATCTGACCATGTCTCTGTGTGTGTGGGACCTCCCGCTCTCTGTGTGTGGGACCTCCCGCTCTGTGTGTGTGGGACCTCCCGCTCTGTGTGTGTGGGACCTCCCGCTCTCTGTGTGTGGGACCTCCCGCTCTCTGTGTGTGGGACCTCCCGCTCTCTGTGTGTGGGACCTCCCGCTCTCTGTGTGTGGGACCTCCCGCTCTCTGTGTGTGGGACCTCCCGCTCTCTGTGTGTGGGACCTCCCGCTCTCTGTGTGTGGGACCTCCCGCTCTCTGTGTGTGGGACCTCCCGCTCTCTGTGTGTGGGACCTCCCGCTCTCTGTGTGTGGGACCTCCCGCTCTCTGTGTGTGGGACCTCCCGCTCTCTGTGTGTGGGACCTCCCGCTCTCTGTGTGTGGGACCTCCCGCTCTCTGTGTGTGGGACCTCCCGCTCTCTGTGTGTGGGACCTCCCGCTCTCTGTGTGTGGGACCTCCCGCTCTCTGTGTGTGGGACCTCCCGCTCTCTGTGTGTGGGACCTCCCGCTCTGTGTGTGGGACCTCCCGCTCTGTGTGTGGGACCTCCCGCCCTCTGTGGGTTTGGGCCTCCCGCTCTCTGTGGGTTTGGGCCTCCCGCTTTCTGTGGGTTTGGGCTTTGACTTCTCTCTGTGGGTGGGACCTCGACATCTCTCTGTGGGTGGGACCTCGACATCTCTGTGGGTGGGACCTCGACATCTCTCTGTGGGTGGGACCTCGACATCTCTCTGTGGGTGGGACCTCGACATCTCTCTGTGGGTGGGACCTCGACATCTCTCTGTGGGTGGGACCTCGACATCTCTCTGTGGGTGGGACCTCTCGCGCTCTCTGTGGGTGGAACCTCGGTGTTATCTGGCCTCACAGCTGGGCCTCTCCCTGATCTTCATCTCGTCTGTGGAGCTTCTGCTGAGGTGGCTTCTCTCATGTTGAGGCAGAAAGGCCCAGAACTGCAGGCTCTAAACTGCAGGCTCTAAACTGCAGGCTCTAAACTGCAGGCTCTAAACTGCAGGCTCTAAACTGCAGGCTCTAAACTGCAGGCTCTAAACTGCAGGCTCTAAACTGCAGGCTCTGGTTTAGTCCTGGTTTAGTCCTGGTTTAGTCCTGGTTTAGTCCTGGTTTAGTCCTGGTTTAGACCTGGTTTAGTCCTGGACCTTCTGATCTTCTGTGTTGTCTCCTCAGAGTCTTCAGAGCGAGCTGAAGTCCAGTCAGAGTCCAGTCAACTTCAGGATTATCTGCTGTGAGTCAAACGTCCTTCATTTTACACATTGATGTCATAAAACTGTGTGTTTCTGTCGACTAAACCGTTATTAAATGAACATATTTAGTTTTAGTCATAAATGAATAAAAGGGATGAGTTGTTTTTGCCCTAAAACCACCAAGACACTTAAACTGGTGATTATCTCATGGACAGTTTTGTCAGTTACAGGTGCAAAGTGAGTCAGCTCTGAGTTCATCTACAGCTGCCTCCATGTGTGAGCCTCCAGATTTCTAAAGTCTGTGCTGAACAGTTTGTTAGCACCACTCACTCACATAGTTAACATGTCGCTTCAATCTGGAACGTTCCCAATGTCTTTGAAAACTGCGTTCATAAAGCCTCTCCTAAAGAAGAGCAGTCTTGATGCTGCAGTACTCGGTCATGACCGGCCTAATCTCTAATCTGCCATTTTGGGGCAAAGTCCTTGAAAAGGTTGTTTACCAACAGTCACAGATTTCCTCTTAATAAACAACTCATTTGATGTTTTTCAGTCAGGTTTTAGACCTCATCACACTAAGACTGCTCTTGTCAAGGTGACAAATGACATCCTCCTGAACACTGACACGGGCAAAGCCTCAGTCTTAATTCTGTTAGATCTGATGCTGCGTTTGACACTGTCGATCATGGGATCCTCTTACAGAGACTAGAGGACTGGGTGGGCATCACTGGCCCCGCCCTAAACTGGTTAAGTTCCTATCTGGAAGACTTAAGTACTTTGTGTCTCAGACCACATGACCCTGACCTGTGGAGTGCCCCAAGGGTCAGTCCTGGGTCCCCTTCTGTTCAACCTCTACATGCTGCCGTTAGGTCAGTTGATAGTTGCAGTGAAAATGTGTCCTATCACAATGATGCAGACGAGTCAGATCTATGTTTCACTGTCGCAGGTGAATATGGACCAGTAGATTCACTCTGTCACTGCATCCAACAGATCAGTTTGTGGAGGCAAAACAACTTTCTCCAGCTGAACTCAAGACAAGACTGAAATCATCGTTTTTGGCACAGAAACAAAGAGAAAGTATCAGCGTCACCTCCAGAGTCTCGCTCTAAAACCTACGAATCAAGTTATAACTCTGGGGGTAATAATGGACTCAGACTTGAACTTGAACACGTCAAATCAATAACATCAGCAGCTTTTTACCATCTAAAAAACATTGCCAAAATCAAAAATATAGTGTCAAAACCAGATTTAGAGAGACTTATCCATGTGTTTGTCTCCAGTAGATTAGACTGTAACGGCCGCTCACTGGTCTCTCCAAACGAGCTGTAAAACAGCTGCAGTTCATCCAGAACGCTGCTGCTCGGGTCCTGACTAGAACCAGGAAGTACCATCACATCAGTCCTGACTAGAACCAGGAAGTACCATCACATTAGTCCTGACTAGAACCAGGAAGTACCATCACATTAGTCCTGACTAGAACCAGGAAGTACCATCACATTAGTCCTGACTAGAACCAGGAAGTACCATCACATTAGTCCTGACTAGAACCAGGAAGTACCATCACATTAGTCCTGACTAGAACCAGGAAGTACCATCACATTAGTCCTGACTAGAACCAGGAAGTACCATCACATTAGTCCTGACTAGAACAAGGAAGTACCATCACATTAGTCCTGACTAGAACCAGGAAGTACCATCACATTAGTCCTGACTAGAACCAGGAAGTACCATCACATTAGTCCTGACTAGAACCAGGAAGTACCATCACATTAGTCCTGACTAGAACAAGGAAGTACCATCACATTAGTCCTGACTAGAACCAGGAAGTACCATCACATTAGTCCTGACTAGAACCAGGAAGTACCATCACATTAGTCCTGACTAGAACCAGGAAGTACCATCACATTAGTCCTGACTAGAACCAGGAAGTACCATCACATTAGTCCTGACTAGAACCAGGAAGTACCATCACATTAGTCCTGACTAGAACCAGGAAGTACCATCACATTAGTCCTGACTAGAACCAGGAAGTACCATCACATTAGTCCTGACTAGAACCAGGAAGTACCATCACATTAGTCCTGTTCTCAGGTCTCTGCACTGCCCCCTGTGGCTCAGAGAAGAGACTTTAAAGCAACTCTGCTTGTGTACAAGTCTCTCCATGGCCTAGCACTGCTGGTGCCAGAGTCAGGACTAAACATGGACCGGCCTCCTGCTGGTGCCAGAGTCAGGACTAAACATGGACCGGCCTCTTACTTGTGCCAGAGTCAGGACTAAACATGGACCGGCCTCCTGCTGGTGCCAGAGTCAGGACTAAACATGGACCGGCCTCCTGCTGGTGCCAGAGTCGGGACTAAACATGGACCGGCCTCCTGCTGGTGCCAGAGTCGGGACTAAACATGGACCGGCCTCCTGCTGGTGCCAGAGTCAGGACTAAACATGGACCGGCCTCCTGCTGGTGCCAGAGTCAGGACTAAACATGGACCGGCCTCCTGCTGGTGCCAGAGTCGGGACTAAACATGGACCGGCCTCTTACTGGTGCCAGAGTCAGGACTAAACATGGACCGGCCTCCTGCTGGTGCCAGAGTCAGGACTAAACATGGACCGGCCTCCTGCTGGTGCCAGAGTCAGGACTAAACATGGACCGGCCTCCTGCTGGTGCCAGTCAGGACTAAACATGGACCGGCCTCCTGCTGGTGCCAGAGTCAGGACTAAACATGGACCGGCCTCCCGCTGGTGCCAGAGTCAGGACCAAACATGGACCAGCCTCCTGCTGGTGCCAGAGTCAGGATTAAACATGGTCCGGCCTCCTGCTGGTGCCAGAGTCAGGACTAAACATGGACCGGCCTCCTGCTGGTGCCAGAGTCGGGACTAAACATGGACCGGCCTCCTGCTGGTGCCAGAGTCAGGACTAAACATGGACCGGCCTCCTGCTGGTGCCAGAGTCAGGACTAAACATGGACCGGCCTCCTGCTGGTGCCAGAGTCAGGACTAAACATGGACCGGCCTCCTGCTGGTGCCAGAGTCAGGACTAAACATGGACCGGCCTCCTGCTGGTGCCAGAGTCAGGACTAAACATGGACCGGCCTCCTGCTGGTGCCAGAGTCAGGACTAAACATGGACCGGCCTCCTGCTGGTGCCAGAGTCAGGACTAAACATGGAGCGGCCTCCTGCTGGTGCCAGAGTCAGGACTAAACATGGAGCGGCCTCCTGCTGGTGCCAGAGTCAGGACTAAACATGGACCGGCCTCCTGCTGGTGCCAGAGTCAGGACTAAACATGGACCGGCCTCCTGCTGGTGCCAGAGTCAGGACTAAACATGGACCGGCCTCCTGCTGGTGCCAGAGTCAGGACTAAACATGGACCGGCCTCCTGCTGGTGCCAGAGTCAGGACTAAACATGGACCGGCCTCCTGCTGGTGCCAGAGTCAGGACTAAACATGGACCGGCCTCCTGCTGGTGCCAGAGTCAGGACTAAACATGGACCGGCCTCCTGCTGGTGCCAGAGTCAGGACTAAACATGGACCGGCCTCCTGCTGGTGTCAGAGTCAGGACTAAACATGGAGCGGCCTCCTGCTGGTACCAGAGTCAGGACTAAACATGGACCGGCCTCCTGCTGGTGCCAGAGTCAGGACTAAACATGGTGAATCTGTTTCAGTTTTATGCAGCTCAAATCTGGAACATTCTTCCTGAAGATGTGAGACAGATTCTGCTCTGACAATGTTCAAATCTAAGCTAAAAACAGTTTTGTTTAGCTGTGTTTGACTGAAAGGATTTTTTCTTTGCACTTTTCTCTTTTGTTTGTGATTTTATTAGTTTAGACAATCAGTTGGATTGATCATTTTTAATTTAGTTAATTTTATTGTATTTCTGTAATTTCTTTGTGATTTTAATGCATTTTTCCTGCTGTGAAGCACTTTGAATTGCCTTGTGTATGAAATGTGCTCTACAAATAAACTTGCCTTTTCAGTCCCAGAGCCTCATGCTCCTCATGCGCCTCATGCTCCTCATGCGCCTCATGTTCCTCATGCGCCTCATGCTCCTCATGCGCCTCATGCGCCTCATGCTCCTCATGCGCCTCATGCTCCTCATGCTCCTCATGCTCCTCATGCGCCTCATGTTCATCATGCGCCTCATGCGCCTCATGCTCCTCATGCTCCTCATGCTCCTCATGCTCCTCATGCTCCTCATGCTCCTCATGCTCCTCATGCTCCTCATGTTCCTCATGCGCCTCATGCTCCTCATGCGCCTCATGCTCCTCATGCTCCTCATGCTCCTCATGCGCCTCATGCTCCTCATGCTCCTCATGCGCCTCATGCGCCTCATGCGCCTCATGTTCCTCATGCTCCTCATGCTCCTCATGCTCCTCATGCTCCTCATGTTCCTCATGCTCCTCATGTTCCTCATGCTCCTCATGCTCCTCATGCGCCTCATGTTCCTCATGCGCCTCATGTTCCTCATGCGCCTCATGTTCCTCATGCGCCTCATGTTCCTCATGCGCCTCATGTTCCTCATGCGCCTCATGTTCCTCATGCGCCTCATGTTCCTCATGCGCCTCATGTTCCTCATGCGCCTCATGTTCCTCATGCGCCTCATGTTCCTCATGCGCCTCATGTTCCTCATGCGCCTCATGCTCCTCATGCGCCTCATGCGCCTCATGCTCCTCATGCGCCTCATGCTCATCATGCGCCTCATGTTCATCATGCGCCTCATGCTCCTCCTGCTCCTCATGTTCCTCATGCGCCTCATGTTCTTCATGCGCCTCATGCCCCTCATGCGCCTCATACGCCTCATGCTCATAATGCGCCTCATGCTCATGTTCCTCATGCGCCTCATGCGCCTCACGCTCCTCATGCTCCTCATGCTCCTCATGCGCCTCATGTTCCTCATGCGCCTCATGCGCCTCATGCTCCTCATGCTCCTCATTTTCATGCGCCTCATACTCCTCATGCTCCTCATTTTCATCCGCCTCATGTTCCTCATGCTCCTCATGTTCCTCATGTTCCTCATGCGCCTCATGTTCCTCATGCGCCTCATGTTCCTCATCCGCCTCATGCGCCTGATGTTCCTCATGCGCCTGATGTTCCTCATGCGCCTCATGTTCCTCATGCGCCTCATGTTCCTCATGCGCCTCATGTTCCGCATGCGCCTCATGCTGCTCATGTTCCTCATGCGCCTCATGTTCCTCATGCGCCTCATGCTCCTCATGCGTCTCATGCTCCATGTTCATCATGCGTCTAATGCGCCTCATGCGCCTCATGCGCCTCATGCCCCTCATGCGCCTCATGCTCCTCATGCGCCTCATGCTCCTCATGTTCATCATGCTCCTCATGCGCCTCATGCTCCTCATGCGCCTCATGTTCATCATGCGCCTCATGTTCATCATGCGCCTCATGTTCATCATGCGCCTCATGTTCATCATGCGCCTCATGTTCATCATGCGCCTCATGTTCATCATGCGCCTCATGTTCATCATGCGCCTCTGTTCATCATGCGCCTCATGCTTCTCATGCGCCTCATGCTTCTCATGCGCCTCATGCTCATGCGCCTCATGTTCCTCATGCGCCTCATGCGCCTCATGTTCCTCATGCGCCTCATGCGCCTCCATGTTCATAATGCGCCTCATGCTCCTCATGCTCCTCATGCTCATAATGCTCCTCGTGCGCCTCATGCTCCTCCTGCTCCTCATGTTCCTCATGCGCCTCATGTTCTTCGTGCGCCTCATGCCCCTCATGCGCCTCATACGCCTCATGCTCATAATGCGCCTCATGCTCATGTTCCTCATGCGCCTCATGCGCTTCATGCTCCTCCATGTTCCTCATGCGCCTC
The DNA here is from genome assembly GCF_026437365.1 of Eucyclogobius newberryi. Classification (NCBI taxonomy): domain Eukaryota; kingdom Metazoa; phylum Chordata; class Actinopteri; order Gobiiformes; family Gobiidae; genus Eucyclogobius; species Eucyclogobius newberryi. Next base: position 1,680,663 of record NW_027315868.1, read on the forward strand.
ATGTTCCTCATGCGCCTCATGTTCCTAATGCGCCTCATGCTCCTCATTTTCATGCTCCTCATGCTCCTCATGCGCCTCATGCTCCTCATGCGCCTCATGCTTCTCATGCTCCTCATGCGCCTCATGCTTCTCATGCTCCTCATTTTCATGCGCCTCATGCTTCTCATGCTCCTCATTTTCATGCGCCTCATGTTCCTCATGCGCCTCATGCTCCTCATGTGCGTCATGCTTCTCATGCGCTTCATGCGCCTCATGCTCCTCATGCTCCTCATTTTCATGCGCCTCATGTTCCTCATGCGCCTCATGCTCCTCATGCTCCTCATTTTCATGCGCCTCATGCTGCTCATGTTCATCATGCGCCTCATGTTCCTCATGCGCCTCATGCTGCTCATGTTCATCATGCGCCTCATGTTCCTCATGCGCCTCATGTTCCTCATGCGCCTCATGTTCCTCATGCGCCTCATGCTCCTCATGCGCCTCATGCGCTTCATGCGCCTCATGCGCCTCATGTTCCTCATGCGCCTCATGTTCCTCATGCGCCTCATGTTCCTCATGCGCCTCATGTTCCTCATGCGCCTCATGTTCCTCATGCGCCACATGCTTCTCATGCGCCTCATGCTCATGTTCATCATCCACCTCGTGCCTCATCCGCCTCATGCGCCTCATGTTCCTCATGCGCCTCATGCTTCTCATGCGCCTCATGCTTCTCATGCGCCTCATGCTCCTCATGTTCATTATGCTCCTCATGTTCATTATGCTCCTCATGTTCATCATGCGCCTCATGTTCATCATGCGCCTCATGTTCATCATGCGTCTCATGTTCATCATGCGTCTCATGTTCCTCATGCTCCTCATGTTCCTCATGCGCCTCATGCTCCTCATGCTCCTCATGTTCCTCATGCGCCTCATGTTCATCATGCGCCTCATGTTCATCATGCGCCTCATGTTCCTCATGCGCCTCATGCTCCTCATGCGCCTCATGTTCCTCATGCGCCTCATGCTCCTCATGTTCATCATGCTCCTCATGTTCATCATGCGTCTCATGTTCCTCATGCTCCTCATGTTCCTCATGCGCCTCATGTTCCTCATGCGCCTCATGTTCATCATGCGCCTCATGCTCCTCATGTTCATCATGCGTCTCATGCGTCTCATGTTCCTCATGCTCCTCATGTTCCTCATGCGCCTCATGCTCCTCATGTTCATCATGCGTCTCATGTTCATCATGTTCCTCATGTTCCTCATGCGCCTCATGCTCCTCATGTTCATCATGCGTCTCATGTTCCTCATGCGTCTCATGTTCCTCATGCCCCTCATGCTCCTCATGTTCCTCATGCCCCTCATGTTCCTCATGCTCCTCATGTTCCTCATGCGCCTCATTTTCCTCATGCGCCTCATGTTCCTCATGCGCCTCATGTTCCTCATGCGCCTCATGTTCCTCATGCGCCTCATGTTCCTCATGCGCCTCATGTTCCTCATGCGCCTCATGCTCCTCATGCGCCTCATGCGCCTCATGCTCCTCATGCGCCTCATGCTCATCATGCGCCTCATGTTCATCATGCGCCTCATGCTCCTCCTGCTCCTCATGTTCCTCATGCGCCTCATGTTCTTCATGCGCCTCATGCCCCTCATGCGCCTCATACGCCTCATGCTCATAATGCGCCTCATGCTCATGTTCCTCATGCGCCTCATGCGCCTCACGCTCCTCATGCTCCTCATGCTCCTCATGCGCCTCATGTTCCTCATGCGCCTCATGCGCCTCATGCTCCTCATGCTCCTCATTTTCATGCGCCTCATACTCCTCATGCTCCTCATTTTCATCCGCCTCATGTTCCTCATGCTCCTCATGTTCCTCATGTTCCTCATGCGCCTCATGTTCCTCATGCGCCTCATGTTCCTCATCCGCCTCATGCGCCTGATGTTCCTCATGCGCCTGATGTTCCTCATGCGCCTCATGTTCCTCATGCGCCTCATGTTCCTCATGCGCCTCATGTTCCGCATGCGCCTCATGCTGCTCATGTTCCTCATGCGCCTCATGTTCCTCATGCGCCTCATGCTCCTCATGCGTCTCATGCTCCATGTTCATCATGCGTCTAATGCGCCTCATGCGCCTCATGCGCCTCATGCCCCTCATGCGCCTCATGCTCCTCATGCGCCTCATGCTCCTCATGTTCATCATGCTCCTCATGCGCCTCATGCTCCTCATGCGCCTCATGTTCATCATGCGCCTCATGTTCATCATGCGCCTCATGTTCATCATGCGCCTCATGTTCATCATGCGCCTCATGTTCATCATGCGCCTCATGTTCATCATGCGCCTCATGTTCATCATGCGCCTCATGTTCATCATGCGCCTCTGTTCATCATGCGCCTCATGCTTCTCATGCGCCTCATGCTTCTCATGCGCCTCATGCTCATGCGCCTCATGTTCCTCATGCGCCTCATGCGCCTCATGTTCCTCATGCGCCTCATGCGCCTCCATGTTCATAATGCGCCTCATGCTCCTCATGCTCCTCATGCTCATAATGCTCCTCGTGCGCCTCATGCTCCTCCTGCTCCTCATGTTCCTCATGCGCCTCATGTTCTTCGTGCGCCTCATGCCCCTCATGCGCCTCATACGCCTCATGCTCATAATGCGCCTCATGCTCATGTTCCTCATGCGCCTCATGCGCTTCATGCTCCTCCATGTTCCTCATGCGCCTCATGTTCCTCATGCGCCTCATGTTCCTAATGCGCCTCATGCTCCTCATTTTCATGCTCCTCATGCTCCTCATGCGCCTCATGCTCCTCATGCGCCTCATGCTTCTCATGCTCCTCATGCGCCTCATGCTTCTCATGCTCCTCATTTTCATGCGCCTCATGTTCCTCATGCGCCTCATGCTCCTCATGTGCGTCATGCTTCTCATGCGCTTCATGCGCCTCATGCTCCTCATGCTCCTCATTTTCATGCGCCTCATGTTCCTCATGCGCCTCATGCTCCTCATGCTCCTCATTTTCATGCGCCTCATGCTGCTCATGTTCATCATGCGCCTCATGTTCCTCATGCGCCTCATGCTGCTCATGTTCATCATGCGCCTCATGTTCCTCATGCGCCTCATGTTCCTCATGCGCCTCATGTTCCTCATGCGCCTCATGCTCCTCATGCGCCTCATGCGCTTCATGCGCCTCATGCGCCTCATGTTCCTCATGCGCCTCATGTTCCTCATGCGCCTCATGTTCCTCATGCGCCACATGCTTCTCATGCGCCTCATGCTCATGTTCATCATCCACCTCGTGCCTCATCCGCCTCATGCGCCTCATGTTCCTCATGCGCCTCATGCGCCTCATGCGCTTCATGCGCCTCATGCGCCTCATGTTCCTCATGCGCCTCATGTTCCTCATGCGCCTCATGTTCCTCATGCGCCTCATGTTCCTCATGCGCCTCATGTTCCTCATGCGCCTCATGTTCCTCATGCGCCACATGCTTCTCATGCGCCTCATGCTCATGTTCATCATCCACCTCGTGCCTCATCCGCCTCATGCGCCTCATGTTCCTCATGCGCCTCATGCTTCTCATGCGCCTCATGCTTCTCATGCGCCTCATGCTCCTCATGTTCATTATGCTCCTCATGTTCATTATGCTCCTCATGTTCATCATGCGCCTCATGTTCATCATGCGCCTCATGTTCATCATGCGTCTCATGTTCATCATGCGTCTCATGTTCCTCATGCTCCTCATGTTCCTCATGCGCCTCATGCTCCTCATGCTCCTCATGTTCCTCATGCGCCTCATGTTCATCATGCGCCTCATGTTCATCATGCGCCTCATGTTCCTCATGCGCCTCATGCTCCTCATGCGCCTCATGTTCCTCATGCGCCTCATGCTCCTCATGTTCATCATGCTCCTCATGTTCATCATGCGTCTCATGTTCCTCATGCTCCTCATGTTCCTCATGCGCCTCATGTTCCTCATGCGCCTCATGTTCATCATGCGCCTCATGCTCCTCATGTTCATCATGCGTCTCATGCGTCTCATGTTCCTCATGCTCCTCATGTTCCTCATGCGCCTCATGCTCCTCATGTTCATCATGCGTCTCATGTTCATCATGTTCCTCATGTTCCTCATGCGCCTCATGCTCCTCATGTTCATCATGCGTCTCATGTTCCTCATGCGTCTCATGTTCCTCATGCCCCTCATGCTCCTCATGTTCCTCATGCCCCTCATGCTCCTCATGTTCCTCATGCGCCTCATGCTCCTCATGTTCATCATGCGTCTCATGTTCCTCATGCGTCTCATGTTCCTCATGCGCCTCATGCTCCTCATGTTCCTCATGCTCCTCATGCGCCTCATGCTCCTCATGCTCCTACTGCGCCTCATGTTCATCATGCGTCTCATGCTCCATGTTCCTCATGCGCCTCATGTTCATCATGCGCCTCATGTTCATCATGCGCCTCATGTTCCGCCTCATGTTCCTCATGCGCCTCATGTTCCTCATGCGCGTCATGTTCCTAATGCGCCTCATGCTCCTCATTTTCATGCGCCTCATGTTCCTCATGCGCCTCATGCTCCTCATGTGCGTCATGCTTCTCATGCGCCTCATGCTCCTCATGCTCCTCATTTTCATGCGCCTCATGTTCCGCATGCGCCTCATGCTGCTCATGTTCATCATGCGCCTCATGCGCCTCATGTTCCTCATGCGCCTCATGCGCCTCATGCGCCTCATGTTCCTCATGCGCCTCATGTTCCTCATGTACTAAACATGGACCGGCCTCCTGCTGGTGCCAGAGTCGGGACTAAACATGGACCGGCCTCCTGCTGGTGCCAGAGTCAGGACTAAACATGGACCGGCCTCCTGCTGGTGCCAGAGTCAGGACTAAACATGGACCGGCCTCCTGCTGGTGCCAGAGTCAGGACTAAACATGGACCGGCCTCCTGCTGGTGCCAGAGTCAGGACTAAACATGGACCGGCCTCCTGCTGGTGCCAGAGTCAGGACTAAACATGGACCGGCCTCCTGCTGGTGCCAGAGTCAGGACTAAACATGGACCGGCCTCCTGCTGGTGCCAGAGTCAGGACTAAACATGGAGCGGCCTCCTGCTGGTGCCAGAGTCAGGACTAAACATGGAGCGGCCTCCTGCTGGTGCCAGAGTCAGGACTAAACATGGACCGGCCTCCTGCTGGTGCCAGAGTCAGGACTAAACATGGACCGGCCTCCTGCTGGTGCCAGAGTCAGGACTAAACATGGACCGGCCTCCTGCTGGTGCCAGAGTCAGGACTAAACATGGACCGGCCTCCTGCTGGTGCCAGAGTCAGGACTAAACATGGACCGGCCTCCTGCTGGTGCCAGAGTCAGGACTAAACATGGACCGGCCTCCTGCTGGTGCCAGAGTCAGGACTAAACATGGACCGGCCTCCTGCTGGTGCCAGAGTCAGGACTAAACATGGACCGGCCTCCTGCTGGTGTCAGAGTCAGGACTAAACATGGAGCGGCCTCCTGCTGGTACCAGAGTCAGGACTAAACATGGACCGGCCTCCTGCTGGTGCCAGAGTCAGGACTAAACATGGTGAATCTGTTTCAGTTTTATGCAGCTCAAATCTGGAACATTCTTCCTGAAGATGTGAGACAGATTCTGCTCTGACAATGTTCAAATCTAAGCTAAAAACAGTTTTGTTTAGCTGTGTTTGACTGAAAGGATTTTTTCTTTGCACTTTTCTCTTTTGTTTGTGATTTTATTAGTTTAGACAATCAGTTGGATTGATCATTTTTAATTTAGTTAATTTTATTGTATTTCTGTAATTTCTTTGTGATTTTAATGCATTTTTCCTGCTGTGAAGCACTTTGAATTGCCTTGTGTATGAAATGTGCTCTACAAATAAACTTGCCTTTTCAGTCCCAGAGCCTCATGCTCCTCATGCTCCTCATGCTCCTCATGCTCCTCATGCGCCTCATGCTCCTCATGCGCCTCATGTTCCTCATGCGCCTCATGCTCCTCATGCGCCTCATGCGCCTCATGCTCCTCATGCGCCTCATGCGCCTCATGCTCCTCATGCTCCTCATGCGCCTCATGTTCATCATGCGCCTCATGCGCCTCATGCTCCTCATGCTCCTCATGCTCCTCATGCTCCTCATGCTCCTCATGCTCCTCATGCTCCTCATGCTCCTCATGTTCCTCATGCGCCTCATGCGCCTCATGCGCCTCATGCTCCTCATGCTCCTCATGCTCCTCATGCGCCTCATGCTCCTCATGCTCCTCATGCTCCTCATGCTCCTCATGCGCCTCATGCGCCTCATGCGCCTCATGTTCCTCATGCTCCTCATGCTCCTCATGCTCCTCATGTTCCTCATGCTCCTCATGTTCCTCATGCTCCTCATGCTCCTCATGCGCCTCATGTTCATCATGCGCCTCATGTTCATCATGCGCCTCATGTTCATCATGCGCCTCATGTTCATCATGCGCCTCATGTTCCTCATGTTCCTCATGCGCCTCATGTTCCTCATGCGCCTCATGTTCCTCATGCGCCTCATGTTCCTCATGCGCCTCATGTTCCTCATGCGCCTCATGTTCCTCATGCGCCTCATGTTCCTCATGCGCCTCATGTTCCTCATGCGCCTCATGTTCCTCATGCGCCTCATGCTCCTCATGCGCCTCATGCTCCTCATGCGCCTCATGCGCCTCATGCTCCTCATGCGCATCATGCGCCTCATGCTCATCATGCGCCTCATGTTCATCATGCGCCTCATGCTCCTCCTGCTCCTCATGTTCCTCATGCGCCTCATGTTCTTCATGCGCCTCATGCCCCTCATGCGCCTCATACGCCTCATGCTCATAATGCGCCTCATGCTCATGTTCCTCATGCGCCTCATGCGCCTCACGCTCCTCATGCTCCTCATGCTCCTCATGCGCCTCATGTTCCTCATGCGCCTCATGCGCCTCATGCTCCTCATGCTCCTCATTTTCATGCGCCTCATACTCCTCATGCTCCTCATTTTCATCCGCCTCATGTTCCTCATGCTCCTCATGTTCCTCATGTTCCTCATGCGCCTCATGTTCCTCATGCGCCTCATGTTCCTCATGCGCCTGATGTTCCTCATGCGCCTGATGTTCCTCATGCGCCTCATGTTCCTCATGCGCCTCATGTTCCTCATGCGCCTCATGTTCCGCATGCGCCTCATGCTGCTCATGTTCCTCATGCGCCTCATGTTCCTCATGCGCCTCATGCTCCTCATGCGTCTCATGCTCCATGTTCATCATGCGTCTAATGCGCCTCATGCGCCTCATGCGCCTCATGCCCCTCATGCGCCTCATGCTCCTCATGCGCCTCATGCTCCTCATGTTCATCATGCTCCTCATGCGCCTCATGCTCCTCATGCGCCTCATGTTCATCATGCGCCTCATGTTCATCATGCGCCTCATGTTCATCATGCGCCTCATGTTCATCATGCGCCTCATGTTCATCATGCGCCTCATGTTCATCATGCGCCTCATGTTCATCATGCGCCTCTGTTCATCATGCGCCTCATGCTTCTCATGCGCCTCATGCTTCTCATGCGCCTCATGCTCATGCGCCTCATGTTCCTCATGCGCCTCATGCGCCTCATGTTCCTCATGCGCCTCATGCGCCTCCATGTTCATAATGCGCCTCATGCTCCTCATGCTCCTCATGCTCATAATGCTCCTCGTGCGCCTCATGCTCCTCCTGCTCCTCATGTTCCTCATGCGCCTCATGTTCTTCGTGCGCCTCATGCCCCTCATGCGCCTCATACGCCTCATGCTCATAATGCGCCTCATGCTCATGTTCCTCATGCGCCTCATGCGCTTCATGCTCCTCCATGTTCCTCATGCGCCTCATGTTCCTCATGCGCCTCATGTTCCTAATGCGCCTCATGCTCCTCATTTTCATGCTCCTCATGCTCCTCATGCGCCTCATGCTCCTCATGCGCCTCATGCTTCTCATGCTCCTCATGCGCCTCATGCTTCTCATGCTCCTCATTTTCATGCGCCTCATGTTCCTCATGCGCCTCATGCTCCTCATGTGCGTCATGCTTCTCATGCGCTTCATGCGCCTCATGCTCCTCATGCTCCTCATTTTCATGCGCCTCATGTTCCTCATGCGCCTCATGCTCCTCATGCTCCTCATTTTCATGCGCCTCATGCTGCTCATGTTCATCATGCGCCTCATGTTCCTCATGCGCCTCATGCTGCTCATGTTCATCATGCGCCTCATGTTCCTCATGCGCCTCATGTTCCTCATGCGCCTCATGTTCCTCATGCGCCTCATGCTCCTCATGCGCCTCATGCGCTTCATGCGCCTCATGCGCCTCATGTTCCTCATGCGCCTCATGTTCCTCATGCGCCTCATGTTCCTCATGCGCCTCATGTTCCTCATGCGCCACATGCTTCTCATGCGCCTCATGCTCATGTTCATCATCCACCTCGTGCCTCATCCGCCTCATGCGCCTCATGTTCCTCATGCGCTTCATGCGCCTCATGCGCCTCATGCTCCTCATGCGCCTTATGTTCCTCATGCGCCTCATGTTCCTCATGCGCCTCATGTTCCTCATGCGCCTCATGTTCCTCATGCGCCTCATGTTCCTCATGCGCCACATGCTTCTCATGCGCCTCATGCTCATGTTCATCATCCACCTCGTGCCTCATCCGCCTCATGCGCCTCATGTTCCTCATGCGCCTCATGCTTCTCATGCGCCTCATGCTTCTCATGCGCCTCATGCTCCTCATGTTCATTATGCTCCTCATGTTCATTATGCTCCTCATGTTCATTATGCTCCTCATGTTCATCATGCGCCTCATGTTCATCATGCGCCTCATGTTCATCATGCGTCTCATGTTCATCATGCGTCTCATGTTCCTCATGCTCCTCATGTTCCTCATGCGCCTCATGCTCCTCATGCTCCTCATGTTCCTCATGCGCCTCATGTTCATCATGCGCCTCATGTTCATCATGCGCCTCATGTTCCTCATGCGCCTCATGCTCCTCATGCGCCTCATGTTCCTCATGCGCCTCATGCTCCTCATGTTCATCATGCTCCTCATGTTCATCATGCGTCTCATGTTCCTCATGCTCCTCATGTTCCTCATGCGCCTCATGTTCCTCATGCGCCTCATGTTCATCATGCGCCTCATGCTCCTCATGTTCATCATGCGTCTCATGCGTCTCATGTTCCTCATGCTCCTCATGTTCCTCATGCGCCTCATGCTCCTCATGTTCATCATGCGTCTCATGTTCATCATGTTCCTCATGTTCCTCATGCTCCTCATGTTCATCATGCGTCTCATGTTCCTCATGCGTCTCATGTTCCTCATGCCCCTCATGCTCCTCATGTTCCTCATGCCCCTCATGCTCCTCATGTTCCTCATGCGCCTCATGCTCCTCATGTTCATCATGCGTCTCATGTTCCTCATGCGTCTCATGTTCCTCATGCGCCTCATGCTCCTCATGTTCCTCATGCTCCTCATGCGCCTCATGCTCCTCATGCTCCTACTGCGCCTCATGTTCATCATGCGTCTCATGCTCCATGTTCCTCATGCGCCTCATGTTCATCATGCGCCTCATGTTCATCATGCGCCTCATGTTCCGCCTCATGTTCCTCATGCGCCTCATGTTCCTCATGCGCGTCATGTTCCTAATGCGCCTCATGCTCCTCATTTTCATGCGCCTCATGTTCCTCATGCGCCTCATGCTCCTCATGTGCGTCATGCTTCTCATGCGCCTCATGCTCCTCATGCTCCTCATTTTCATGCGCCTCATGTTCCGCATGCGCCTCATGCTGCTCATGTTCATCATGCGCCTCATGCGCCTCATGTTCCTCATGCGCCTCATGTTCCTCATGCGCCTCATGTTCCTCATGCGCCTCATGTTCCTCATGCGCTTCATGTTCCTCATGCTCCTCATTTTCATGCGCCTCATGTTCCTCATGCGCCTCATGTTCCTCATGCGCCTCATGTTCCTCATGCGCCTCATGTTCCTCATGCGCCTCATGTTCCTCATGCGCCTCATGCTTCTCATGCGCCTCATGCTCCATGTTCATCATCCACCTCGTTCCTCATCCGCCTCATGCGCCTCATGTTCCTCATGCGCCTCATGTTCCTCATGCGCCTCATGCTTCTCATGCGCCTCATGCTTCTCATGCGCCTCATGCTCCTCATGTTCATCATGCTCCTCATGTTCATCATGCTCCTCATGTTCATCATGCGCCTCATGTTCCTCATGCGCCTCATGTTCCTCATGCGCCTCATGTTCCTCATGCGCCTCATGTTCCTCATGCGCCTCATGTTCCTCATGCGCCTCATGTTCCTCATGCGCCTCATGTTCCTCATGCGCCTCATGTTCCTCATGCGCCTCATGTTCCTCATGCGCCTCATGTTCCTCATGCTCCTCATGTTCATTATGCGTCTCATGTTCATCATGTTCCTCATGTTCCTCATGCGCCTCATGTTCCTCATGTTCCTCATGCTCCTCATGTTCCTCATGCTCCTCATGTTCCTCATGCGCCTCATGCTCCTCATGCGCCTCATGTTCATCATGCGTCTCATGTTCCTCATGCTCCTCATGTTCCTCATGCGTCTCATGTTCCTCATGCGTCTCATGTTCCTCATGCGCCTCATGTTCATCATGCGCCTCATGTTCATCATGCTCCTCATGCGCCTCATGTTCCTCATGCTCCTCATGTTTCTCATGCGCCTCATGCTCCTCATGTTCATCATGCGTCTCATGCTCCTCATGCTCCTCATGCGCCTCATGTTCATCATGTTCATCATGTTCCTCATGCTCCATGTTCCTCATGCTCCATGTTCCTCATGCGCCTCATGTTCCTCATGCGCCTCATGTTCCTCATGCTCCATGTTCCTCATGCTCCATGTTCCTCATGCGCCTCGTTCCTCATGCGCCTCATGTTCCTCATGCGCCTCATGTTCCTCATGCTCCATGTTCCTCATGCTCCATGTTCCTCATGCGCCTCATGTTCCTCATGCGCCTCATGTTCCTCATGCGCCTCATGTTCCTCATGCGCCTCATGCTCCTCATGTTCCTCATGTTCATCATGCGTCTCATGCTCCTCATGTTCATCATGCGTCTCATGCTCCTCATGCTCCTCATTTTCCTCATGCTCCTCATGTTCATCATGCTCCATGTTCATCATGCTCCATGTTCCTCATGCTCCATGTTCCTCATGCTCCTCATGTTCTGACGACCTTCTATGAGTCAAATGTCTTTCTCTGGCTTTAGTTGACTAAATTAACACGACAATTTCATCTAAAACTGGACAAAAAGTCTATAATTTCTCTAAATCTAGACTAAAACTAAAGAGTTTCTCGGGACGTTCTCTTGTGTTCCTCGGGACGTTCTCTTGTGTTCCTCGGGACGTTCTCCTTAGGACGTTCTCTTGTGTTCCTCAGGACGTTCTCTTGTGTTCCTCAGGACGTTCTCTTGTGTTCCTCAGGACGTTCTCTTGTGTTCCTCAGGATGTTCTCTTGTGTTCCTCAGGACGTTCTCTTGTGTTCCTCAGGATGTTCTCTTGTGTTCCTCAGGACGTTCTCTTGTGTTCCTCAGGATGTTCTCTTGTGTTCCTCAGGACGTTCTCTTGTGTTCCTCAGGATGTTCTCTTGTGTTCCTCAGGACGTACTCTGCGCTGGCGTCGCTGGAGGAAAGGCAGCGTTACAAAGACGACTTTAACGCCGAGTACGACGAGTACAGACGACTTCACGCTCGAGTGGAGAACATCACACACAGGTTCTCTCGGCTTGACTCGCAGTGCAAGAGTCTGACTCCAGGAACGCCGGAGCACCAGGTTTGTGCCAGATGACCTCCCTGTGTGTGTCAGATGCCCTCCCTGTGTGTGTCAGATGACCTCCCTGTGTGTGTCAGATGCCCTCCCTGTGTGTGTCAGATGACCTCCCTGTGTGTGTCAGATGACCTCCCTGTGTGTGTCAGGTGACCTCCCTGTGTGTGTCAGGTGCCCTCCCTGTGTGTGCCAGATGCCCTCCCTGTGTGTGTCAGATGCCCTCCCTGTGTGTGTCAGATGCCCTCCCTGTGTGTGTCAGATGACCTCCCTGTGTGTGTCAGATGTCCTCCCTGTGTGTGTCAGATGTCCTCCCTGTGTGTGTCAGATGCCCTCCCTGTGTGTGTCAGATGTCCTCCCTGTGTGTGTCAGATGTCCTCCCTGTGTGTGTCAGATGCCCTCCCTGTGTGTGTCAGATGTCCTCCCTGTGTGTGTCAGATGACCTCCCTGTGTGTGTCAGATGTCCTCCCTGTGTGTGTCAGATGCCCTCCCTGTGTGTGTCAGATGTCCTCCCTGTGTGTGTCAGATGTCCTCCCTGTGTGTGTCAGATGCCCTCCCTGTGTGTGTCAGATGCCCTCCCTGTGTGTGTCAGATGCCCTCCCTGTGTGTGTCAGATGCCCTCCCTGTGTGTGTCAGATGTCCTCCCTGTGTGTGTCAGATGTCCTCCCTGTGTGTGTCAGATGCCCTCCCTGTGTGTGTCAGATGTCCTCCCTGTGTGTGTCAGATGTCCTCCCTGTGTGTGTCAGATGCCCTCCCTGTGTGTGTCAGATGCCCTCCCTGTGTGTGTCAGATGCCCTCCCTGTGTGTGTTGTTATGATGAACCTGAAGCGTTCGGTCCTGATTGAGACAAAGACGTCATTAGAATCGTCTGACACATGGTCTTCATCATCACGATGAACGCCATGATCTCCTTCTTGGGAGGCAAGAGCGCTAACCGCCTTTGCCACCGTGCACCCCATTTGTTTGTGCATTTGTTGCTTTGTTACAAGTTACAGGTCAAATTGTAACAAAATAAAAATTATGGTAATTCATTAGTTCACACAAACACACAATATTTTCCTGGCCCCGCCCCTCGGCCAAATGTTAGAACCCAATGTGGCCCTTGAGTCAAAAAGTTTGGGCCACTGGTCATCATCATCACGATGGTCTTCATCATCACGATGGTCTTCATCATCCCGATGGTCTTCATCACGATGGTCTTCATCATCACGATGGTCTTCATCACGATGGTCTTCATCATCACGATGGTCTTCATCATCACGATGGTCTTCATCACGATGGTCTTCATCATCACGATGGTCATCGTCATCACGATGGTCTTCGTCATCACGATGGTCTTCGTCATCACGATGGTCATCATCACGATGGTCATCACGATGGTCATCATCATCACGATGGTCTTCGTCATCACGATGGTCTTCGTCATCTCGATGGTCATCACGATGGTCATCATCACGATGGTCATCACGATGGTCTTCATCATCACGATGGTCTTCGTCATCACGATGGTCATCATCACGATGGTCATCACGATGGTCTTCATCACGATGGTCGTCACGATGGTCATCATCACGATGGTCATCATCATCACGATGGTCATCATCACGATGGTCATCATCACTATGGTCTTCATCATCACGATGGTCATCATCACGATGGTCATCATCACGATGGTCATCACGATGGTCTTCATCATCACGATGGTCTTCATCATCACGATGGTCATCATCACGATGGTCATCATCACGATGGTCATCATCATCACGATGGTCATCATCATCACGATGGTCTTCATCATCACGATGGTCTTCATCATCACGATGGTCTTCATCACGATGTTCATCATCACGATGGTCTTCATCATCACGATGGTCATCACGATGGTCATCACGATGGTCATCACGATGGTCTTCGTCACGATGGTCTTCGTCATCACGATGGTCGTCACGATGGTCGTCACGATGGTCGTCACGATGGTCTTCACGATGGTCTTCACGATGGTCTTCACGATGGTCATCATCACGATGGTCATCATCATCACGATGGTCTTCATCATCACTATGGTCATCACTATGGTCTTCATCATCACGATGGTCTTCATCATCACGATGGTCTTCATCATCACGATGGTCATCATCACGATGGTCATCATCACGATGGTCTTCATCATCACGATGGTCATCATCACGATGGTCATCATCACGATGGTCATCATCATCACGATGGTCATCATCATCACGATGGTCATCATCACCACGATGGTCATCATCACCACGATGGTCATCATCACGATGGTCATCATCACGATGGTCATCACGATGGTCATCATCACCAACCTTTCTTCCAAATGAACAGAGTTTGACCTCTGGAGGAGAGTGTTTTATAGAACATGGAACAGAACGTGTTCTTAAAGGTCAGACAAACATTAACATGACATAATGAATGAGAATAATGACCTTTGACCTTTGGTAACGCTCAGTGACACGTCAGAAGAATAAACTCAATGTGGGGCTCAAAGTACTCGAGTAAAAGACACTCCAGCCAGAGCTCAGGTGTAGATGCTTCAGAATGAGTGATCAGATGCCCTCCCATGTGTTCACAGAAGGTCCAGGAGGAGGTTCTGAGGGAGTACAAGAAGATCAAACGGGTGAGGAGCTCCAGACCCTCCAAGCACGCCACTCTACTATTACTCTATTAAGAGTGACTATTACTCTATTAAGAGTGACTATTACTCTATTAAGAGTGACTATTACTCTATTAAGAGTGACTATTACTCTATTAAGAGTGACTATTACTCTAAGAGTGACTATTACTCTATTAAGAGTGACTATTACTCTATTAAGAGTGACTATTACTCTATTAAGAGTGACTATTACTCTATTAAGAGTGACTATTACTCTATTAAGAGTGACTATTACTCTATTAAGAGTGACTATTACTCTATTAAGAGTGACTATTACTCTATTAAGAGACTTTTACTCTATTAAGAGTGACTATTACTCTATTAAGAGACTATTACTCTATTAAGAGACTATTACTCTATTAAGAGACTATTACTCTATTAAGAGACTATTACTCTATTAAGAGTGATATTTAGAGTGACTATTACTCTTAAGCGGGACTAAAGCCGGACTAAAGCCGGACTAAAGCCGGACTAAAGCCGGACTAAAGCCGGACTAAAGCCGGACTAAAGCCGGACTAACTAAAGCCGGACTAACTAAAGCCGGACTAACTAAAGCCGGACTAACTAAAGCCGGACTAACTAAAGCCGGACTAAAGCCGGACGTATTGACTGTTCTAGTTCCTCAGAGCTTCAAACATTAGATCTTTGTTGTTTCCTCAGCTGAGCCCGAACTATCAGGAGGAGAAGCAGCGCTGTGAATATCTGCACCACAAACTGTCCCACATCAAACGCCTCATCGCCCACTACGACCACAAGAGGGCGCAGTGCTGGAGCTGAGCCGCCTGCAACCGCCTGCAGGGGGTGGAGCCGAGCCGGCTGCAGGGGGAGGAGCCTCTCTGACACACGGGGGCGTCACACAAAGGCCATTATTTATTTATGCCTATTTTTCTTTCTCTACTGCAAAAACACAACTTCTGTTCCAATGAGACAAAATGTTCATGTGTTCTGACTGTGGGAGGGGCATGTGACTGTGGGAGGGGCATGTGACTGTGGGAGGGGCATCTGACTGTGGGAGGGGCACCTGACTGTGGGAGGGGCATCATGATGACTGTGGGAGGGGCATCATGATGACTGTGGGAGGGGCATCTGACTGTGGGAGGGGCATGTGACTGTGGGAGGGGCATCATGATGACTGTGGGAGGGGCATCATGATGACTGTGGGAGGGGCATCATGATGACTGTGGGAGGGGCATCATGATGACTGTGGGAGGGGCATCTGACTGTGGGAGGGGCATGATGACTGTGGGAGGGCCATCATGATGACTGTGGGAGGGGCATCATGATGACTGTGGGAGGGGCATGTGACTGTGGGAGGGGCATCATGATGACTGTGGAAGTTTGAAGTGTTAAAGTTCAGTTCAGATGATCTCGTTAGAGCTGCAACAGTCTTAACTAATGAACCATGTGACTCATGACATCTGCACCGGGATCTAGCTCGTTAGCTCGTTAGCTCGTTAGCTGCAGCTCCAGTTCCCTGTGGCTTGTGGCTTTGCCTGTAAAGTTCCGCAGTGGCATTAAAGCAGGTTGTGTTTGTTTGAGTCTGAAGAGTTGAACTCAGTTTTATTGTTTCTGTTTAAACTTAAATTCCTTCAGAGTCGTTTAGTTTCTTCATTAATATTCTCTATCTTCACCGCTTCATTTGAAGTGTTTGGAGCTGTAGAAACACCGGTTTAATGCTGTGCAGTGGGACATTGCAGGCAGAGCCGTCTCCATGGAGACCACATCAGAAAAGTGTTTTTGCAGCGTTTTTGTTCCAGAAGTATTTGAAAAAGGTTTATTTAAATTGTAAAGAGGAGCTGTATTTATTTATTTCACTTTAATTCATCTATGCAAAGAAAACCTCTGGGGCCCGCCGGAGTCTGGGGGGCCCGCCGGAGTCTGGGGGGCCCGCCGGAGTCTGGGGGGCCCGCCGGAGTCTGGGGGGCCCGCCGGAGTCTGGGGGGCCCGCCGGAGTCTGGGGGGCCCGCCGGAGTCTGTCATCTCTCTTTACAAACCTCTTGAACCCACGAGCCTGTGGTTCGAGGGTAAAGAGCCTTTAATGATCACTGTGGTCTTCACTGACCAACGAGTATGACCCGGGGCCCGCTCTGACCCGGGCCCCGCTCTGACCCGGGCCCCGCTCTGACCCGGGCCCCGCTCTGACCCGGGGCCCCGCTCTGACCCGGGCCCCGCTCTGACCCGGGCCCCGCTCTGACCCGGGCCCCGCTCTGACCCGGGCCCCGCTCTGACCCGGGCCCCGCTCTGACCCGGGCCCCGCTCTGACCCGGGGCCTCTGCAGTTTATTTAATTAAATTAAAATTTTCAGTTTTTCCTTTGGAAAAGTCACAGATGAATTTAAATTCATAAAATTGGATGAAATAAAAAAGCCTTAAGTCTTATTTTCATTAATATTTATTTAGAAAAGGGAAAAGTTTATACTTTAGAGTTAAACTTAAGAGTTTTTCGACCTCAGTGAAGTTTTTGTGAAAATCATTTGAAAATCTGAAAAGAATTTGTGCTTTTTGAAGATTAAAAACTCCTGAAACATTTGTCGTATTATTTATTTTAAACAAAGCATTTGTTTCGTCAGATTTTGAATTTCAAACTTTGAAAACATTTTTGAATTTTCTTCCACATTTCAGAGT
Source organism: Eucyclogobius newberryi (assembly GCF_026437365.1). NCBI lineage: Eukaryota > Metazoa > Chordata > Actinopteri > Gobiiformes > Gobiidae > Eucyclogobius > Eucyclogobius newberryi. The sequence goes on from NW_027315868.1 coordinate 1,697,742, forward strand.
TTGAGTTTTTTAAGGGTTTAATTCTCCATTTGGATTTAAATTTGAGTCTGAAAAAGTGCAACAAAAACAAGTGTAAAAAAAATGTTCAGTTTCATCTGGACTCATCCAAGAGTCATTGTCAATCTGTGGATCAAGGCCGGGATATTTATCCTGAGTAAGCCCCGCCCACTGGGCGGGACCTCCTGATGAAAAGGTGTTATTGGTTTCACCAGAAACTAAACCTCTTTGTTTCCTCTCAGTCCTTTAATGGACCATCAGCTCCTATTGTCCCTGTGGCTCTGTCTCCTCCTGTAACTGATGACATCAGAATGCTGTGGGCGTCGGCCTCTCCAGGGATTCATAATTTACTCATAAACAACAGGAATGTTGAATCTTAAACCATCGCGTCTCTTTAAAGGTGTTTCTTGTTGAACACAGTTTGTCTCTTTAACTTTTTCTCTTCATCTTTTGTCCTGCTCAGAATCTTCTCTTTGTCTTTGATCCAGTGTTTTGTGTCTTTAAGATGAAGCTGCACGACGCTCTGTGGTCCTGAACTCTAGTGTCTGACGTGTGAGAGAGCCTCTGCTGCAGTGGCTCTTTAGTCTCACTATGTGGCTCTTTAGTCTCACTATGTGGCTCTTTAGTCTCACTATGTGGCTCTCTTTAGTCTCACTATGTGGCTCTCTTTAGTCTCACTATGTGGCTCTTTAGTCTCACTATGTGGCTCTTTAGTCTCACTATGTGGCTCTTTAGTCTCACTATGTGGCTCTTTAGTCTCACTATGTGGCTCTTTAGTCTCACTATGTGGCTCTTTAGTCTCACTATGTGGCTCTTTAGTCTCACTATGTGGCTCTTTAGTCTCACTATGTGGCTCTTTAGTCTCACTATGTGGCTCTTTAGTCTCACTATGTGGCTCTTTAGTCTCACTATGTGGCTCTTTAGTCTCACTATGTGGCTCTTTAGTCTCACTATGTGGCTCTTTAGTCTCACTATGTGGCTCTTTAGTCTCACTATGTGGCTCTTTAGTCTCACTATGTGGCTCTTTAGTCTCACTATGTGGCTCTTTAGTCTCACTATGTGGCTCTTTAGTCTCACTATGTGGCTCTTTAGTCTCACTATGTGGCTCTTTAGTCTCACTATGTGGCTCTTTAGTCTCACTATGTGGCTCTTTAGTCTCACTATGTGGCTCTTTAGTCTCACTATGTGGCTCTTTACTGTCTCTTACTTGCAAATAAAAATGTTTTACTAAAGAGGCAACGTTTCAGCATCTGGGCTTCGTCAGGCAAATGAAGGAGTGAATTATGAATCCCTGGAGAGGCCGACGCCCACAGCATTCTGATGTCATCAGTTACAGGAGGAGACAGAGCCACAGGGACAATAGGAGGCTGATGGTCCATTAAAGGACTGAGAGGAAACAAAGAGGTTTAGTTTCTGGTGAAACCAATAACACCTTTTCATCAGGAGGTCCCGCCCACTGGGCGGGACCTATAAATGTCTGAGTTCCCGGTCCTGATCCCCAGATTGAGAATGACTCTTGGATGAGTCCTGCTGGACGCATGAGGCATTACACCCACATAAGTGATAATTAAAATAATAAAATGGGCTTAAACACAAGATGTTGGAACAAACTGTTGTTGTTTTTTAAACTGAAAAACAATGTTTCCGTGAATTTTTTTCAGGATTATAAAACTCCAAACACATTTTCCAGTTTTTAGAATTGAAAATGTGGTGAATTTAGAATTAAAGTTACTTTTTCTTAAGTTTAAACCTGATTTTGAACGAAACAGTTTATTTGATTCAATATTTTTCTGATCCATTTAAAAAAAAGGCCAAATCTTTAATAATCTTAACTAAATTCAGAATAATTTAGACTGAAAAAGGAAAATAATTTGTAATTTTTTTTCTTTTTTCTTCAACGTTTTCATTTAATAAACAGTTTTTGTGAGATTACGATATTTAGTTTGTTGCGATTCTATTGTACTTCATTTTGCCCTTTTTAAATATGAAAAGGGCGCTGTCGGAGGGCGGGGTCAGGGGTGGGAGGGCGGGGTCAGGGGCGACCCAGGACACGCTGGAGGGACCATGTGTGGCCTCAGGATCCCCCGAGGAGCTGGAGGAAGTGTCTGGGCTGAGGGAGGTCTGGTCTAGTTCATAAATAATGGGACACAAACATTTTCTAAAACACATTTTATTGAAATGTTTTTTACAGCTTTTCATTTACAGTTTTCAGGTTTTTGTTGAATATTTTCTGCTGGAAATAAGTTTGAGGATAAATATTTTACTAAATATTCTACTTTTTGAATAATTGTTTTGATGGAACATTTACATAAACACACATCTTTGACTCTGGACAAACGGACCAAACGTGTGAATCCTGCGTCCGTGTGAGGGCCTCGGGCCGCAGGTTGAGACGCTGTAAAGGGCTGATGTTCCACAGTGAAGCTTTAGCGCCCCCTGTGGCACAAACCGAAGCAGCACCAGGAAATCATATTTAAAGCATCAGGAAAGAAACGTGAGGCAGAAGTCGAGTTATTGCATCAGAACCGAAGGTTCAACTGGGAAAAGAACGGATTCAACTCAAGTGGGGGCTGTAGTGGGGGCTGTAGTGGGGGGCTGTAGTGGGGGCTGTAGTGGGGCTGTAGTGGGGCTGTAGTGGGGGCTGTAGTGGGGGGCTGTAGTGGGGGCTGTAGTGGGGCTGTAGTGGGGCTGTAGTGGGGGCTGTAGTGGGGGGCTGTAGTGGGGGCTGTAGTGGGGGCTGTAGTGGGGCTGTAGTGGGGCTGTAGTGGGGGCTGTAGTGGGGCTGTAGTGGGGCTGTAGTGGGGGCTGTAGTGGGGCTGTAGTGGGGCTGTAGTGGGGCTGTAGTGGGGGCTGTAGTGGGGCTGTAGTGGGGCTGTAGTGGGGGCTGTAGTGGGGCTGTAGTGGGGGCTGTAGTGGGGGCTGTAGTGGGGCTGTAGTGGGGCTGTAGTGGGGGCTGTAGTGGGGGGCTGTAGTGGGGGCTGTAGTGGGGGGCTGTAGTGGGGGGCTGTAGTGGGGGCTGTAGTGGGGCTGTAGTGGGGGGCTGTAGTGGGGGCTGTAGTGGGGCTGTAGTGGGGCTGTAGTGGGGGCTGTAGTGGGGGCTGTAGTGGGGGCTGTAGTGGGGGCTGTAGTGGGGGCTGTAGTGGGGCTGTAGTGGGGGGCTGTAGTGGGGGGCTGTAGTGGGGGCTGTAGTGGGGGCTGTAGCGGGGGCTGTAGTGGGGGGCTGTAGTGGGGGGCTGTAGTGGGGGCTGTAGTGGGGGCTGTAGTGGGGGCTGTAGTGGGGCTGTAGTGGGGGCTGTAGTGGGGGCTGTAGTGGGGGCTGTAGTGGGGGCTGTAGTGGGGGGCTGTAGTGGGGGGCTGTAGCGGGGCTGTAGTGGGGGGCTGTAGTGGGGGCTGTAGTGGGGGGCTGTAGCGGGGGCTGTAGTGGGGGGCTGTAGTGGGGGGCTGTAGCGGGGCTGTAGTGGGGGGCTGTAGTGGGGGCTGTAGTGGGGGGCTGTAGTGGGGGCTGTAGTGGGGGGCTGTAGCGGGGGCTGTGGGGGGGGCTGTAGTGGGGGCTGTAGTGGGGGGCTGTAGTGGGGGGCTGTAGTGGGGGGCTGTAGTGGGGGCTGTAGTGGGGGCTGTAGTGGGGGCTGTAGTGGGGCTGTAGTGGGGGCTGTAGTGGGGGGCTGTAGTGGGGGGCTGTAGCGGGGGCTGTAGCGGGGGCTGTAGGGGGGGGCTGTAGCGGGGGCTGTAGCGGGGGCTGTAGTGGGGGCTGTAGTGGGGCTGTAGCGGGGACTGTAGCGGGGGCTGTAGCGGGGGCTGTAGTGGGGGCTGTAGTGGGGGGCTGTAGTGGGGGCTGTAGTGGGGGGCTGTAGTGGGGGCTGTAGTGGGGGGCTGTAGTGGGGGCTGTAGCGGGGGCTGTAGGGGGGGGCTGTAGCGGGGCGGTGTTTGTCTTCGTCCTGCGACGCTCCAAACTTGAACAATGATCCAAAATGTAAAAATAAATACATAAAACTCTAAAAAATTAAAAGTTGAAAGTAAATCATGTTTTGAATGACAAATCCACTCATTTTCCACAGTTTACCATTAAAACTTGAAAGTTTTCAATCCATCATTTTGTTTTTTAGAGTTAAATATATTTCATCAGTAAAACAAAGAAAATGTTAAAGTTTCACTGAGTCACAAAAGTAAAAGTACTTTTAGTTCACTCTGGAGGAAAGGCCCCGCCCCGTTCACTCTGGAGGAAAGGCCCCGCCCCGTTCACTCTGGAGGAAAGGCCCCGCCCCGTTCACTCTGGAGGAAAGGCCCCTCCTCTTCATACTGTATAGTCCCGCCTCTTCATACTGTATAGTCCCGCCTCTTCATACTGTATGGCCCCGCCTCTTCATACTGTATAGTCCCGCCTCTTCATGCTGTATAGTCCCGCCTCTTCATACTGTATAGTCCCGCCTCTTCATGCTGTATAGTCCCGCCTCTTCATACTGTATAGTCCCGCCTCTTCATGCTGTATAGTCCCGCCTCTTCATACTGTATGGCCCCGCCTCTTCATACTGTATAGTCCCGCCTCTTCATGCTGTATAGTCCCGCCTCTTCATGCTGTATAGTCCCGCCTCTTCATGCTGTATAGTCCCGCCTCTTCATACTGTATAGTCCCGCCTCTTCATGCTGTATAGTCCCGCCTCTTCATACTGTATGGCCCCGCCTCTTCATGCTGTATAGTCCCGCCTCTTCATGCTGTATAGTCCCGCCTCTTCATACTGTATAGTCCCGCCTCTTCATACTGTATGGCCCCGCCTCTTCATGCTGTATAGTCCCGCCTCTTCATACTGTATAGTCCCGCCTCTTCATGCTGTATAGTCCCGCCTCTTCATGCTGTATAGTCCCGCCTCTTCATACTGTATAGTCCCGCCTCTTCATACTGTATGGCCCCGCCTCTTCATGCTGTATAGTCCCGCCTCTTCATGCTGTATAGTCCCGCCTCTTCATACTGTATAGTCCCGCCTCTTCATGCTGTATAGTCCCGCCTCTTCATGCTGTATGGCCTGCCCCTAACTCAAACAAAGTAATCGAGTAACTAACTATGAGGAAACACTTTACAGGGTTTAAAAGTATTTTACAGTGAATACTTTTACTTCACTGCGTTTAAGACCAGGATCTGAGAGTTTGTCAGAGTGTGAAAGAGTACTTTTCCTCACCAAAAGTACTTTTTGTACGGAGTTGTACTTGAATTTTCTGTCCTTTTACTGCGACTTCATGTGATGAAAGTCCGGGAATCGAACCCACGACCTTCTGTTTGAAGTGAGAATCATGGAAATGACTTTTGTTTCATAAATAAAGCATTGAATAGCTCCTCCTAGCGCCCCCTGCTGGATATTTGCACAAACTAACAGGACTTAAAGGGTTGAACGTAAAGACGTGGTAAATCCCTGAGTTTGTCTGGTGTAGGTAGTGTAAAGAAAGGCACAAGGTCAGAACAAAGAAGATTCAAACTAAATGAGGATTCACAAAGTGATGCTCAGGAAGGGCATCCGCTTCAAACGAACCCGCTTCAGACATTTGACAAAGGTTTTGTGGAAGCTTGACGTCAGAAATTATGAATTCTTTTGCTTCATAAACAGGAGTAAAAGTTACAGATTTAATGATCCTACTTCCTGGTGGTAAACGATGACATCACACATGACTGTTGCTATGGCAACCGAGTTTACAGCGCACCACACTCTTCAAATGTCTGAGTCCCTGGACACACCAGAGAGCAGCACCAGAGCCACTGAGCGCCCCCTGCAGGTCGGCCGCACACTTCCTGATTCACCTGAAGTCACATGACCCGTCTGAGCCAATGGTGTCGCTCTCCTCCGACGAGTTCATGTCCAACAGAGTCTGAATAATGTCGCCAGAGTCTTTAAAGTCTTTGTATCGTCTCCATGTCCCGGTCCATGTCCCGGTCCTGGTCCATGTCCCGGTCCGGGCGTGTCCATGAGTCGTGTCCACAAACAGGTCCGTTCAGACGTGGACTTTATTCCTACTTCACGGCAAAAGCTGAGCATCTGCTTCAGTTTAAATGGAATGTTCCGCAGTGGCATTAAAGTCCAGCCTCACAAACCTAAATATGATTTAAATTCACATAAGAAAAGTAAATAACAAATGTGAAGTTCTGTTTTCATCTCGGCGTTCGAGGTCAGTGCTGGTGTTGGTTGCCCTGGTTACGGGAGCCGTCTGTTCTGTGCCGTAACGCAGATAATCCTGCAGAGGGCGCACTGCGCACCGCTTAGTCTGGCTTTGCAGAGACGTACTTCGTGTTACTTAGCTTTAGCAGCAGACGTTTCTGTTCAGTCTTAAGTTGTTAAAGGTTGTCACGGTAACTGCCATACACGTTACGGCGCATCAGGACCATCCCAGAAAACCCCACGGACCCCGCCACATAACACGGGCCGCTCCATCAACCTCAGGTAGGTTCAGCCACACCCGAACTGCACGACGGGAAACGCCCGGCGCTGTGTAAAGTGCTCATGGAAGGCTATGAGCACTGTAACCACAAAAGGGCTCAAGTTACCACGGTAACCACATTTTACATTCTGGCGAAGTTTTGCGCATTTTTCCGAGCCTCCTGCACTTAACACACGGCACATACGTAACTGCGCAGGTGTTCAGACGTAACCGCGCAGGTGTTCAGACGTAACCGCGCAGGTGGTCAGACGTAACGCGCAGGTGTCAGACGTAACCACGCAGGTGTTCAGATGTAACCGCGCAGGTGTTCAGATGTAACCGCGCAGGTGTTCAGATGTAACCGCGCAGGTGTTCAGATGTAACCGCGCAGGTGTTCAGACGTAACCGCGCAGGTGTCAGATGTAACGCGCAGGTGTCAGACGTAACCACGCAGGTGTTCAGATGTAACCGCGCAGGTGTTCAGATGTAACCGCGCAGGTGTTCAGATGTAACCGCGCAGGTGTTCAGATGTAACCGCGCAGGTGGTCAGACGTAACGCGCAGGTGTCAGACGTAACGCGCAGGTGTCAGACGTAACCACGCAGGTGTTCAGATGTAACCGCGCAGGTGTTCAGATGTAACCGCGCAGGTGTTCAGACGTAACCGCGCAGGTGTTCAGACGTAACCGCGCAGGTGTTCAGACGTAACCGCGCAGGTGTTCAGATGTAACCGCGCAGGTGTTCAGACGTAACCGCGCAGGTGTTCAGATGTAACCGCGCAGGTGTTCAGACTGATGTGACTCGTGATCATCTGATGCAGGTTTGAACGCTCTGAGTTTTAATATTCGCGTCATGAGTTTTCGATAAAAGTGTTTTAACTTTCACTTTTACTGTGGCAAGTCACATTTTGAGACTGTCACTTTTCAATTTTTGTCACTTTTAGTCACGTTTTGTCGTGATTTTGTTGCTTTCAGACACGTTTAGCCACGCCCCTCACACGCCCAAACCTCAGGAGGATTTACATTATATTTATGTTCGTGAGACTTCATTAAATCTAAAGCTCAAATAATTCAAACTTCAGCAGATATTCATTTTTGCAGCGTTCGCGTCACATGACCTCAGCGCCCTGGATCAGCTGACCTCTGTGCTCACAGCTGATTGGTCCTGGCCATATGGTGAGGTCACAGGTCACATGAAGCGGTCACAGGTCACATGACTGCGCATCTGGACTTGCGCAGTTTGCGTCTCTTTTGCTGATACTCGCTGAGCTCCTGCAGGTAACCTCTGGACGGCCATCGCAGCCGCTCCACCGTGTCCCGCTCCTCCTCTGCCACGCACGAAGCACACGTGAAACACACATAACACATACATAAAACACACATCAAACATACATAAAACACACATCAAACACGCATCAAACACGCACGAAGCACACGTGAAACACACATAAAACATACATAAAACACACATCAAACACGCATCAAACACGCACGAAGCACACGTGAAACACACATAACACATACGTAAAACACACATCAAACATACATAAAACACACATCAAACATACATAAAACACACATCAAACACGCATCAAACACGCACGAAGCACACGTGAAACACACATAAAACATACATAAAACACACATCAAACACGCATCAAACACGCACGAAGCACACGTGAAACACACATAACACATACGTAAAACACACATCAAACATACATAAAACACACATCAAACATACATAAAACACACATCAAACACGAATAAAACACGCACGAAGCACACGTGAAACACACATAACACATACGTAAAACACACATCAAACATACATAAAACACACATCAAACACGCATCAAACACGCACGAAGCACACGTGAAACACACATAACACATACGTAAAACACACATCAAACATACATAAAACACACATCAAACATACATAAAACACACATCAAACACGAATAAAACACGCACGAAGCACACGTGAAACACACATCAAACACGCATAAAACACGCACGAAGCACACGTGAAACACACATAAAACATACATAAAACACACATCAAACACGCATCAAACACGCACGAAGCACACGTGAAACACACATAAAACATACGTAAAACACACATCAAACATACATAAAACACACATCAAACACGCATAAAACACGCACGAAGCACACGTGAAACACACATAAAACACACATAAAACACGCACGAAGCACACGTGAAACAAATAAAACATACATAAAACACACATCAAACACGCATAAAACACGCACGAAGCACACGTGAAACACACATAAAACATACATAAAACACACATCAAACACGCATAAAACACGCACGAAGCACACGTGAAACACACATAAAACATACATAAAACACACATCAGACACGCATCAAACACGCACGAAGCATACGTGAAACACACATAAAACACACATCAAACATGCATAAAACACACAAAATACGCACGAAGCACACGTGAAACACACATAAAACGTACATAAAACACACATCAAACACGCACGAAGCACACGTGAAACACACATAAAACATACATAAAACACACATCAAACATGCATAAAACACACAAAATACGCACGAAGCACACGTGAAACACACATAAAACATACATAAAACACACATCAAACATGCATAAAACACACATAAAACATACATAAAACACACATCAAACAAGCATAAAACACGCACGAAGCACACGTGAAACACACATAAAACACACATCAAACATGTATAAAACACACATAAAACACGCACGAAGCACACGTGAAACACACATAAAACACACATCAAACATGTATAAAACACACATAAAACACGCACGAAGCACACGTGAAACACACATAAAACATACATAAAACACACATCAAACATGCATAAAACACACATAAAACACACACGAAACACACGTGAAACACACATACAAAGCACACGTGAAACACACATAAAACATACATAAAACACACATCAAACATGCATAAAACACACATAAAACACGCACAAAGCACACGTGAAACACACATAAAACATACATGAAACACACATCAAACATGCATAAAACACACATATAACACGCACGAAACACTTGAAACATCCATAAAACACACATCAAACACACACGAAACATACATGAAACACACAAGAAACAAGCATAAACCACGCATAAAACACACAAAAAACACACATGAAACACACAAGAAACACACAAGAAACACACATGAAACACACAAAAAACACACATGAAACACACATGAAACACACAAGAAACACACATGAAACACACATGAAACACACAAAAAACACACATGAAACACACATGAAACACACAAGAAACACACATGAAACACACATGAAACACACAAAAAACACACATGAAACACACATGAAACACACAAAAAACACACATGAAACACACATGAAACACACAAGAAACACACATGAAACACACATGAAACACACAAAAAACACACAAGAAACACACAAGAAACACACATGAAACACACATGAAACACACATGAAACACACAAGAAACACACAAGAAACACACATGACACACACATGAAACACACAAGAAACACACAAGAAACACACAAGAAACACACAAGAAACACACAAGAAACACACATGAAACACACATGAAACACACATGAAACACACAAGAAACACACAAGAAACACACAAGAAACACACAAGAAACACACAAGAAACACACACACATGAAACACACAAAAAACACACAAGAAACACACAAGAAACACACAAGAAACACACAAGAAACACACATGAAACACACATGAAACACACATAACATGCATAACATGCATAAAACACACATCACATGAAACACGCATGAAACATACACATAACACACACATAACAACTCTACAAGTCTCAACATTGTGTTTAAAGGACTGAACTAGGCGTGACCTTTGAACCCGACACTGACCTGAGAGCTCCATGAAGTCGGGTTTGTGGCTGAAGATCAGGTAGTTATTGGCCATGAAGTGAAGCAGCCAAACGTACAACTGCTCCGCGTTATGACACTGACAAAGACATGGGAAGGTTAGAACTGAGGTCAGATCTGAAGTCTGAAGGTTCTGGAAGTTCTAAAGGTTCTGAAGGCTCTAAAGGTTCTGAAGGCTATGAAGGTTATGAAGGTGCTGGAGGTTCTAAAGGTTCTAAAGGTTCTGAAGGCTCTTAAGGTTCTAAAGGTTATGAAGGTTATGGAGGTTCCGAAGGTGCTGGAGGTTCTGATGGTTCTGAAGGTGCTGGAGGTTCTGATGGTTCTGAAGGTGCTGGAGGTTCTGAAGGGTCTAAAGGTGCTGGAGGTTCTGAAGGGTCTAAAGGTTATAAAGGTTCTGAAGGTGCTGAAGGTTCTGAAGGTGCTGGAGGTTCTGAAGGGTCTAAAGGTTATAAAGGTTCTGAAGGTGCTGAAGGTTCTGAAGGTGCTGGAGGTTCTGAAGGGTCTAAAGGTTATGAAGGTTATGGAGGTTCCGGAGGTTCTAAAGGTTCTGAAGGCTCTAAAGGTTCTGAAGGCTATGAAGGTTATGAAGGTGCTGGAGGTTCTAAAGGTTCTGAAGGCTCTTAAGGTTCTAAAGGTAATGAAGGTTATGGAGGTTCCGGAGGTTCTAAAGGTTCTGAAGGCTCTAAAGGTTCTAAAGGTAATGAAGGTTATGGAGGTTCCGGAGGTTCTAAAGGTTCTGAAGGCTCTAAAGGTTCTGAAGGCTATGAAGGTTATGAAGGTGCTGGAGGTTCTAAAGGTTCTGAAGGCTCTTAAGGTTCTAAAGGTTATGAAGGTTATGGAGGTTCCGAAGGTGCTGGAGGTTCTGATGGTTCTGAAGGTGCTGGAGGTTCTGAAGGGTCTAAAGGTTATAAAGGTTCTGAAGGTTCTGAAGGTGCTGGAGGTTCTGAAGGTTCTGAAGATTCTGAAGTTCTGCTGGGACATGTGTCTAAGGACATGGGAGGCTGGGACATGTGTCTTAGGACACGGAAGTGTCCATGTGTGTCTCACCTTGGCTCTGCGCAGCAGGCGGACGACGCTGATGCCCGTGGACGCCAGCTCTCGGCTGGGCATGCTCTGCAGGTACGCGCACACACACACTTCACACAGATGCTGCAGACGCTTCACCTGGTACATCTCAGCACAGACCAGCACCGCCATGGCCTGGAGCACCGAGGCTGGACACACACAAGCACTTAGAGACACACACACACACGCACACACACACACACAGAGATACACACACAGACACACACAGCACACAGAGACGCATGCATTCAGAATAGAAATAGTCTCTATGAGGCACAGTCCAGTCGCTCCTTCAGGGACATGAAGACCTCTGTCACACCAGGAGGGGAGGAGTTTTATTAAGTGCAACTTAAAAGATGATCAAAGTAGGAGTAAGTGTCTCTTTAGAGCTTTATACCACTCTGAGGTGTGTCTTTAGAGCTTTATACACTCTGAGGTGTGTCTTTAGAGCTTTATACACTCTGAGGTGTGTCTTTAGAGCTTTATACACTCTGAGGTGTGTCTAGAGCTTTATACACTCTGAGGTGTCTTTAGAGCTTTATACACTCTGAGGTGTGTCTTTAGAGCTTTATACACTCTGAGGTGTGTCTTTAGAGCTTTATACACTCTGAGGTGTGTCTTTAGAGCTTTACACACTCTGAGGTGTGTCTTTAGAGCTTCATACACTCTGAGGTGTGTCTTTAGAGCTTTATACCACTCTGAAGTGTGTCTTTAGAGCTTTATACACTCTGAGGTGTGTCTTTAGAGCTTTATACCACTCTGAAGTGTGTCTTTAGAGCTTCATACACTCTGAGGTGTGTCTTTAGAGCTTTATACCACTCTGAAGTGTGTCTTTAGAGCTTTATACACTCTGAGGTGTGTCTTTAGAGCTTTATACCACTCTGAAGTGTGTCTTTAGAGCTTTATACAACTCTGAAGTGTGTCTTTAGAGCTTTATACACTCTGAGGTGTGTCTTTAGAGCTTTATACCACTCTGAGGTGTGTCTTTAGAGCTTTATACCACTCTGAGGTGTGTCTTTAGAGCTTTATACACTCTGAGGTGTGTCTTTAGAGCTTTATACACTCTGAGGTGTGTCTTTAGAGCTTTATACACTCTGAGGTGTGTCTTTAGAGCTTTATACCACTCTGAGGTGTGTCTTTAGAGCTTTACACACTCTGAGGTGTGTCTTTAGAGCTTTATACACTCTGAGGTGTGTCTTTAGAGCTTTATACCACTCTGAAGTGTGTCTTTAGAGCTTTATACACTCTGAGGTGTGTCTTTAGAGCTTTATACAACTCTGAAGTGTGTCTTTAGAGCTTTATACACTCTGAGGTGTGTCTTTAGAGCTTTATACCACTCTGAGGTGTGTCTTTAGAGCTTTATACCACTCTGAAGTGTGTCTTTAGAGCTTTATACCACTCTGAAGTGTGTCTTTAGAGCTTTATACACTCTGAGGTGTGTCTTTAGAGCTTTATACCACTCTGAAGTGTGTCTTTAGAGCTTTATACACTCTGAGGTGTGTCTTTAGAGCTTTATACCACTCTGAAGTGTGTCTTTAGAGCTTTATACACTCTGAGGTGTGTCTTTAGAGCTTTATACCACTCTGAGGTGTGTCTTTAGAGCTTTATACCACTCTGAGGTGTGTCTTTAGAGCTTTATACCACTCTGAGGTGTGTCTTTAGAGCTTTATACCACTCTGAGGTGTGTCTTTAGAGCTTTATACACTCTGAGGTGTGTCTTTAGAGCTTTATACCACTCTGAGGTGTGTCTTTAGAGCTTTATACACTCTGAGGTGTGTCTTTAGAGCTTTATACACTCTGAGGTGTGTCTTTAGAGCTTTATACACTCTGAGGTGTGTCTTTAGAGCTTTACACACTCTGAGGTGTGTCTTTAGAGCTTTATACACTCTGAGGTGTGTCTTTAGAGCTTTATACCACTCTGAGGTGTGTCTTTAGAGCTTTATACACTCTGAGGTGTGTCTTTAGAGCTTTATACACTCTGAGGTGTGTCTTTAGAGCTTTATACCACTCTGAGGTGTGTCTTTAGAGCTTTACACACTCTGAGGTGTGTCTTTAGAGCTTTATACCACTCTGAAGTGTGTCTTTAGAGCTTTACACACTCTGAGGTGTGTCTTTAGAGCTTTATACAACTCTGAAGTGTGTCTTTAGAGCTTTATACACTCTGAGGTGTGTCTTTAGAGCTTTATACACTCTGAGGTGTGTCTTTAGAGCTTTACACCACTCTGAGGTGTGTCTTTAGAGCTTTATACACTCTGAGGTGTGTCTTTAGAGCTTTATACCACTCTGAGGTGTGTCTTTAGAGCTTTATACACTCTGAGGTGTGTCTTTAGAGCTTTATACACTCTGAGGTGTGTCTTTAGAGCTTTATACACTCTGAGGTGTGTCTTTAGAGCTTTATACACTCTGAGGTGTGTCTTTAGAGCTTTATACCACTCTGAGGTGTGTCTTTAGAGCTTTACACACTCTGAGGTGTGTCTTTAGAGCTTTATACACTCTGAGGTGTGTCTTTAGAGCTTTATACCACTCTGAAGTGTGTCTTTAGAGCTTTATACACTCTGAGGTGTGTCTTTAGAGCTTTATACAACTCTGAAGTGTGTCTTTAGAGCTTTATACACTCTGAGGTGTGTCTTTAGAGCTTTATACCACTCTGAGGTGTGTCTTTAGAGCTTTATACCACTCTGAAGTGTGTCTTTAGAGCTTTATACCACTCTGAAGTGTGTCTTTAGAGCTTTATACACTCTGAGGTGTGTCTTTAGAGCTTTATACCACTCTGAAGTGTGTCTTTAGAGCTTTATACACTCTGAGGTGTGTCTTTAGAGCTTTATACCACTCTGAAGTGTGTCTTTAGAGCTTTATACACTCTGAGGTGTGTCTTTAGAGCTTTATACCACTCTGAAGTGTGTCTTTAGAGCTTTATACACTCTGAGGTGTGTCTTTAGAGCTTTATACAACTCTGAAGTGTGTCTTTAGAGCTTTATACACTCTGAGGTGTGTCTTTAGAGCTTTATACCACTCTGAGGTGTGTCTTTAGAGCTTTATACCACTCTGAGGTGTGTCTTTAGAGCTTTATACCACTCTGAGGTGTGTCTTTAGAGCTTTATACCACTCTGAGGTGTGTCTTTAGAGCTTTATACACTCTGAGGTGTGTCTTTAGAGCTTTATACACTCTGAGGTGTGTCTTTAGAGCTTTATACCACTCTGAGGTGTGTCTTTAGAGCTTTATACACTCTGAGGTGTGTCTTTAGAGCTTTATACACTCTGAGGTGTGTCTTTAGAGCTTTATACACTCTGAGGTGTGTCTTTAGAGCTTTACACACTCTGAGGTGTGTCTTTAGAGCTTTATACACTCTGAGGTGTGTCTTTAGAGCTTTATACCACTCTGAGGTGTGTCTTTAGAGCTTTATACACTCTGAGGTGTGTCTTTAGAGCTTTATACACTCTGAGGTGTGTCTTTAGAGCTTTATACCACTCTGAGGTGTGTCTTTAGAGCTTTACACACTCTGAGGTGTGTCTTTAGAGCTTTATACCACTCTGAAGTGTGTCTTTAGAGCTTTATACACTCTGAGGTGTGTCTTTAGAGCTTTATACAACTCTGAAGTGTGTCTTTAGAGCTTTATACACTCTGAGGTGTGTCTTTAGAGCTTTATACACTCTGAGGTGTGTCTTTAGAGCTTTACACCACTCTGAGGTGTGTCTTTAGAGCTTTATACCACTCTGAGGTGTGTCTTTAGAGCTTTATACACTCTGAGGTGTGTCTTTAGAGCTTTATACACTCTGAGGTGTGTCTTTAGAGCTTTATACCACTCTGAGGTGTGTCTTTAGAGCTTTATACACTCTGAGGTGTGTCTTTAGAGCTTTATACACTCTGAGGTGTGTCTTTAGAGCTTTATACACTCTGAGGTGTGTCTTTAGAGCTTTATACACTCTGAGGTGTGTCTTTAGAGCTTTATACACTCTGAGGTGTGTCTTTAGAGCTTTATACCACTCTGAGGTGTGTCTTTAGAGCTTTATACCACTCTGAAGTGTGTCTTTAGAGCTTTATACACTCTGAGGTGTGTCTTTAGAGCTTTATACACTCTGAGAGCTTTATACACGCTTTATACACTCTGAGGTGTGTCTTTAGAGCTTTATACCACTCTGAGGTGTGTCTTTAGAGCTTTATACACTCTGAGGTGTGTCTTTAGAGCTTTATACACTCTGAGAGCTTTATACACGCTTTATACACTCTGAGGTGTGTCTTTAGAGCTTTATACACTCTGAGGTGTGTCTTTAGAGCTTTATACACTCTGAGGTGTGTCTTTAGAGCTTTATACCACTCTGAGGTGTGTCTTTAGAGCTTTATACACTCTGAGGTGTGTCTTTAGAGCTTTATACACTCTGAGGTGTGTCTTTAGAGCTTTATACCACTCTGAGATGTGTCTTTAGAGCTTTATACACTCTGAGGTGTGTCTTTAGAGCTTTATACACTCTGAGGTGTGTCTTTAGAGCTTTATACACTCTGAGGTGTGTCTTTAGAGCTTTATACACTCTGAGGTGTGTCTTTAGAGCTTTATACACTCTGAGGTGTGTCTTTAGAGCTTTATACACTCTGAGGTGTGTCTTTAGAGCTTTATAACACTCTGAGGTGTGTCTTTAGAGCTTTATACCACTCTGAGGTGTGTCTTTAGAGCTTTATACCACTCTGAGGTGTGTCTTTAGAGCTTTATACCACTCTGAGGTGTGTCTTTAGAGCTTTATACACTCTGAGGTGTGTCTTTAGAGCTTTATACACTCTGAGGTGTGTCTTTAGAGCTTTATACCACTCTGAGGTGTGTCTTTAGAGCTTTATACCTCTCTGAGGTGTGTCTTTAGAGCTTTATACACTCTGAGGTGTGTCTTTAGAGCTTTATACACTCTGAAGTGTGGCTTTAGAGCTTTATACCACTCTGAGGTGTGTCTTTAGAGCTTTATACACTCTGAGGTGTGTCTTTAGAGCTTTATACACTCTGAGGTGTGTCTTTAGAGCTTTATACACTCTGAGAGCTTTATACACGCTTTATACACTCTGAGGTGTGTCTTTAGAGCTTTATACACTCTGAGGTGTGTCTTTAGAGCTTTATACCACTCTGAGGTGTGTCTTTAGAGCTTTATACACTCTGAGGTGTGTCTTTAGAGCTTTATACACTCTGAGGTGTGTCTTTAGAGCTTTATACACTCTGAGGTGTGTCTTTAGAGCTTTATACACTCTGGGGTGTGTCTTTAGAGCTTTATACACTCTGAGGTGTGTCTTTAGAGCTTTATACACTCTGAGGTGTGTCTTTAGAGCTTTATACCACTCTGAGGTGTGTCTTTAGAGCTTTATACCACTCTGAGGTGTGTCTTTAGAGCTTTATACCACTCTGAAGTGTGTCTTTAGAGCTTTATACACTCTGAGGTGTGTCTTTAGAGCTTTATACACTCTGAGGTGTGTCTTTAGAGCTTTATACCACTCTGAGGTGTGTCTTTAGAGCTTTATACACTCTGAGGTGTGTCTTTAGAGCTTTATACACTCTGAGGTGTGTCTTTAGAGCTTTATACACTCTGAGGTGTGTCTTTAGAGCTTTATACCACTCTGAGGTGTGTCTTTAGAGCTTTATACACTCTGAGGTGTGTCTAGAGCTTTATACACTCTGAGGTGTGTCTAGAGCTTTATACACTCTGAGGTGTGTCTTTAGAGCTTTATACACTCTGAGGTGTGTGTTTAGAGCTTTATACACTCTGAGGTGTGTCTAGAGCTTTATACACTCTGAGGTGTGTCTTTAGAGCTTTATACACTCTGAGGTGTGTCTTTAGAGCTTTATACACTCTGAGGTGTGTCTTAAGAGCTTTATACACTCTGAGGTGTGTCTTTAGAGCTTTATACACTCTGAGGTGTGTCTTTAGAGCTTTATACACTCTGAGGTGTCTTTAGAGCTTTATACACTCTGAGGTGTGTCTTTAGAGCTTTATACACTCTGAGGTGTGTCTTTAGAGCTTTATACACTCTGAGGTGTGTCTTTAGAGCTTTATACAACTCTGAAGTGTGTCTTTAGAGCTTTATACACTCTGAGGTGTGTCTTTAGAGCTTTATACACTCTGAGGTGTGTCTTTAGAGCTTTATACACTCTGAGGTGTCTTTAGAGCTTTATACACTCTGAGGTGTGTCTTTAGAGCTTTATACCACTCTGAGGTGTGTCTTTAGAGCTTTATACCACTCTGAAGTGTGTCTTTAGAGCTTTATACACTCTGAGGTGTGTCTTTAGAGCTTTATACAACTCTGAAGTGTGTCTTTAGAGCTTTATACACTCTGAGGTGTGTCTTTAGAGCTTTATACACTCTGAGAGCTTTATACACGCTTTGTATACTCTGAGGTGTGTCTTTAGAGCTTTATACACTCTGAGGTGTGTCTTTAGAGCTTTATACCACTCTGAGGTGTGTCTTTAGAGCTTTATACCACTCTGAGGTGTGTCTTTAGAGCTTTATACCACTCTGAGGTGTGTCTTTAGAGCTTTATACACTCTGAGGTGTGTCTTTAGAGCTTTATACACTCTGAGGTGTGTCTTTAGAGCTTTATACACTCTGAGGTGTGTCTTTAGAGCTTTATACACTCTGAGGTGTGTCTTTAGAGCTTCATACACTCTGAGGTGTGTCTTTAGAGCTTTATACACTCTGAGGTGTGTCTTTAGAGCTTTATACACTCTGAGGTGTGTCTTTAGAGCTTTATACACTCTGAGAGCTTTATACACGCTTTATACACTCTGAGGTGTGTCTTTAGAGCTTTATACACTCTGAGGTGTGTCTTTAGAGCTTTATACCACTCTGAGGTGTGTCTTTAGAGCTTTATACCACTCTGAGGTGTGTCTTTAGAGCTTTATACCACTCTGAGGTGTGTCTTTAGAGCTTTATACACTCTGAGGTGTGTCTTTAGAGCTTTATACACTCTGAGGTGCGTCTTTAGAGCTTTATACACTCTGAGGTGTGTCTTTAGAGCTTTATACACTCTGAGGTGTGTCTTTAGAGCTTTATACACTCTGAGGTGTGTCTTTAGAGCTTTATACACTCTGAGGTGTGGCTTTAGAGCTTTATACCACTCTGAGGTGTGTCTTTAGAGCTTTATACACTCTGAGGTGTGTCTTTAGAGCTTTATACACTCTGAGGTGTGTCTTTAGAGCTTTATACACTCTGAGGTGTGTCTTTAGAGCTTTATACACTCTGAGAGCTTTATACACGCTTTATACACTCTGAGGTGTGTCTTTAGAGCTTTATACACTCTGAGGTGTGTCTTTAGAGCTTTATACACTCTGAGGTGTGTCTTTAGAGCTTTATACACTCTGAGGTGTGTCTTTAGAGCTTTATACACTCTGAGAGCTTTATACACGCTTTATACACTCTGAGATGTGTCTTTAGAGCTTTATACACTCTGAGGTGTGTCTTTAGAGCTTTATACACTCTGAGGTGTGTCTTTAGAGCTTTATACACTCTGAGGTGTGTCTTTAGAGCTTTATACACTCTGAGGTGTGTCTTTAGAGCTTTATACCACTCTGAGGTGTGTCTTTAGAGCTTTATACCACTCTGAAGTGTGTCTTTAGAGCTTTATACACTCTGAGGTGTGTCTTTAGAGCTTTATACACTCTGAGGTGTGTCTTTAGAGCTTTATACCACTCTGAGGTGTGTCTTTAGAGCTTTATACCTCTCTGAGGTGTGTCTTTAGAGCTTTATACACTCTGAGGTGTGTCTTTAGAGCTTTATACACTCTGAAGTGTGGCTTTAGAGCTTTATACCACTCTGAGGTGTGTCTTTAGAGCTTTATACACTCTGAGGTGTGTCTTTAGAGCTTTATACACTCTGAGGTGTGTCTTTAGAGCTTTATACACTCTGAGAGCTTTATACACGCTTTATACACTCTGAGGTGTGTCTTTAGAGCTTTATACACTCTGAGGTGTGTCTTTAGAGCTTTATACCACTCTGAGGTGTGTCTTTAGAGCTTTATACACTCTGAGGTGTGTCTTTAGAGCTTTATACACTCTGAGGTGTGTCTTTAGAGCTTTATACACTCTGAGGTGTGTCTTTAGAGCTTTATACACTCTGAGGTGTGTCTTTAGAGCTTTATACACTCTGAGAGCTTTATACACGCTTTATACACTCTGAGGTGTGTCTTTAGAGCTTTATACACTCTGAGGTGTGTCTTTAGAGCTTTATACACTCTGAGGTGTGTCTTTAGAGCTTTATACACTCTGAGGTGTGTCTTTAGAGCTTTATACACTCTGAGAGCTTTATACACGCTTTATACACTCTGAGATGTGTCTTTAGAGCTTTATACACTCTGAGGTGTGTCTTTAGAGCTTTATACACTCTGAGGTGTGTCTTTAGAGCTTTATACACTCTGAGGTGTGTCTTTAGAGCTTTATACACTCTGAGGTGTGTCTTTAGAGCTTTATACACTCTGAGGTGTGTCTTTAGAGCTTTATAACACTCTGAGGTGTGTCTTTAGAGCTTTATAACACTCTGAGGTGTGTCTTTAGAGCTTTATACCACTCTGAGGTGTGTCTTTAGAGCTTTATACCACTCTGAGGTGTGTCTTTAGAGCTTTATACCACTCTGAAGTGTGTCTTTAGAGCTTTATACACTCTGAGGTGTGTCTTTAGAGCTTTATACACTCTGAGGTGTGTCTTTAGAGCTTTATACACTCTGAGGTGTGTCTTTAGAGCTTTATACCACTCTGAGGTGTGTCTTTAGAGCTTTATACCTCTCTGAGGTGTGTCTTTAGAGCTTTATACACTCTGAGGTGTGTCTTTAGAGCTTTATACACTCTGAAGTGTGGCTTTAGAGCTTTATACCACTCTGAGGTGTGTCTTTAGAGCTTTATACACTCTGAGGTGTGTCTTTAGAGCTTTATACACTCTGAGGTGTGTCTTTAGAGCTTTATACACTCTGAGAGCTTTATACACGCTTTATACACTCTGAGGTGTGTCTTTAGAGCTTTATACACTCTGAGGTGTGTCTTTAGAGCTTTATACCACTCTGAGGTGTGTCTTTAGAGCTTTATACACTCTGAGGTGTGTCTTTAGAGCTTTATACACTCTGAGGTGTGTCTTTAGAGCTTTATACACTCTGAGGTGTGTCTTTAGAGCTTTATACACTCTGAGGTGTGTCTTTAGAGCTTTATACACTCTGGGGTGTGTCTTTAGAGCTTTATACCACTCTGAGGTGTGTCTTTAGAGCTTTATACCACTCTGAGGTGTGTCTTTAGAGCTTTATACCACTCTGAAGTGTGTCTTTAGAGCTTTATACACTCTGAGGTGTGTCTTTAGAGCTTTATACACTCTGAGGTGTGTCTTTAGAGCTTTATACCACTCTGAGGTGTGTCTTTAGAGCTTTATACACTCTGAGGTGTGTCTTTAGAGCTTTATACACTCTGAGGTGTGTCTTTAGAGCTTTATACACTCTGAGGTGTGTCTTTAGAGCTTTATACCACTCTGAGGTGTGTCTTTAGAGCTTTATACACTCTGAGGTGTGTCTAGAGCTTTATACACTCTGAGGTGTGTCTAGAGCTTTATACACTCTGAGGTGTGTCTTTAGAGCTTTATACACTCTGAGGTGTGTGTTTAGAGCTTTATACACTCTGAGGTGTGTCTAGAGCTTTATACACTCTGAGGTGTGTCTTTAGAGCTTTATACACTCTGAGGTGTGTCTTTAGAGCTTTATACACTCTGAGGTGTCTTTAGAGCTTTATACACTCTGAGGTGTGTCTTTAGAGCTTTATACACTCTGAGGTGTGTCTTTAGAGCTTTATACACTCTGAGGTGTGTCTTTAGAGCTTTATACAACTCTGAAGTGTGTCTTTAGAGCTTTATACACTCTGAGGTGTGTCTTTAGAGCTTTATACACTCTGAGGTGTGTCTTTAGAGCTTTATACACTCTGAGGTGTCTTTAGAGCTTTATACACTCTGAGGTGTGTCTTTAGAGCTTTATACCACTCTGAGGTGTGTCTTTAGAGCTTTATACCACTCTGAAGTGTGTCTTTAGAGCTTTATACACTCTGAGGTGTGTCTTTAGAGCTTTATACAACTCTGAAGTGTGTCTTTAGAGCTTTATACACTCTGAGGTGTGTCTTTAGAGCTTTATACACTCTGAGAGCTTTATACACGCTTTGTATACTCTGAGGTGTGTCTTTAGAGCTTTATACACTCTGAGGTGTGTCTTTAGAGCTTTATACCACTCTGAGGTGTGTCTTTAGAGCTTTATACCACTCTGAGGTGTGTCTTTAGAGATTTATACACTCTGAGGTGTGTCTTTAGAGCTTTATACACTCTGAGGTGTGTCTTTAGAGCTTTATACACTCTGAGGTGTGTCTTTAGAGCTTTATACACTCTGAGGTGTGTCTTTAGAGCTTTATACACTCTGAGGTGTGTCTTTAGAGCTTCATACACTCTGAGGTGTGTCTTTAGAGCTTTATACACTCTGAGGTGTGTCTTTAGAGCTTTATACACTCTGAGAGCTTTATACACGCTTTATACACTCTGAGGTGTGTCTTTAGAGCTTTATACACTCTGAGGTGTGTCTTTAGAGCTTTATACCACTCTGAGGTGTGTCTTTAGAGCTTTATACCACTCTGAGGTGTGTCTTTAGAGCTTTATACCACTCTGAGGTGTGTCTTTAGAGCTTTATACACTCTGAGGTGTGTCTTTAGAGCTTTATACACTCTGAGGTGCGTCTTTAGAGCTTTATACACTCTGAGGTGTGTCTTTAGAGCTTTATACACTCTGAGGTGTGTCTTTAGAGCTTTATACACTCTGAGGTGTGTCTTTAGAGCTTTATACACTCTGAGGTGTGTCTTTAGAGCTTTATACACTCTGAGGTGTGTCTTTAGAGCTTTATACACTCTGAGAGCTTTATACACGCTTTATACACTCTGAGGTGTGTCTTTAGAGCTTTATACACTCTGAGGTGTGTCTTTAGAGCTTTATACACTCTGAGGTGTGTCTTTAGAGCTTTATACACTCTGAGGTGTGTCTTTAGAGCTTTATACACTCTGAGAGCTTTATACACGCTTTATACACTCTGAGATGTGTCTTTAGAGCTTTATACACTCTGAGGTGTGTCTTTAGAGCTTTATACACTCTGAGGTGTGTCTTTAGAGCTTTATACACTCTGAGGTGTGTCTTTAGAGCTTTATACACTCTGAGGTGTGTCTTTAGAGCTTTATACCACTCTGAAGTGTGTCTTTAGAGCTTTATACACTCTGAGGTGTGTCTTTAGAGCTTTATACACTCTGAGGTGTGTCTTTAGAGCTTTATACCACTCTGAGGTGTGTCTTTAGAGCTTTATACCTCTCTGAGGTGTGTCTTTAGAGCTTTATACACTCTGAGGTGTGTCTTTAGAGCTTTATACACTCTGAGGTGTGTCTTTAGAGCTTTATACACTCTGAGGTGTGTCTTTAGAGCTTTATACACTCTGAGGTGTGTCTTTAGAGCTTTATACACTCTGAGGTGTGTCTTTAGAGCTTTATACACTCTGAGAGCTTTATACACGCTTTATACACTCTGAGATGTGTCTTTAGAGCTTTATACACTCTGAGGTGTGTCTTTAGAGCTTTATACACTCTGAGGTGTGTCTTTAGAGCTTTATACACTCTGAGGTGTGTCTTTAGAGCTTTATACACTCTGAGGTGTGTCTTTAGAGCTTTATACACTCTGAGGTGTGTCTTTAGAGCTTTATACACTCTGAGGTGTGTCTTTAGAGCTTTATACACTCTGGGGTGTGTCTTTAGAGCTTTATACACTCTGAGGTGTGTCTTTAGAGCTTTATACACTCTGAGAGCTTTATACACGCTTTATACACTCTGAGATGTGTCTTTAGAGCTTTATACACTCTGAGGTGTGTCTTTAGAGCTTTATACACTCTGAGGTGTGTCTTTAGAGCTTTATACACTCTGAGAGGTGTGTCTTTAGAGCTTTATACACTCTGAGGTGTGTCTTTAGAGCTTTATACACTCTGAGGTGTGTCTTTAGAGCTTTATACCACTCTGAGGTGTGTCTTTAGAGCTTTATACCACTCTGAGGTGTGTCTTTAGAGCTTTATAACACTCTGAAGTGTGTCTTTAGAGCTTTATACACTCTGAGGTGTGTCTTTAGAGCTTTATACACTCTGAGGTGTGTCTTTAGAGCTTTATACACTCTGAGATGTGTCTTTAGAGCTTTATACACTCTGAGGTGTGTCTTTAGAGCTTTATACCACTCTGAAGTGTGTCTTTAGAGCTTTATACACTCTGAGGTGTGTCTTTAGAGCTTTATACACTCTGAGGTGTGTCTTTAGAGCTTTATACACTCTGAAGTGTGTCTTTAGAGCTTTATACACTCTGAGGTGCGTCTTTAGAGCTTTATACACTCTGAGGTGTGTCTTTAGAGCTTTATACCACTCTGAGGTGTGTATTTAGAGCTTTATACACTCTGAGGTGTGTCTTTAGAGCTTTATACACTCTGAGGTGTGTCTTTAGAGCTTTATACCACTCTGAAGTGTGTCTTTAGAGCTTTATACACTCTGAGGTGTGTCTTTAGAGCTTTATACACTCTGAGGTGTGTCTTTAGAGCTTTATACACTCTGAGGTGTGTCTTTAGAGCTTTATACACTCTGAAGTGTGGCTTTAGAGCTTTATACCACTCTGAGGTGTGTCTTTAGAGCTTTATACACTCTGAGGTGTGTCTTTAGAGCTTTATACACTCTGAGGTGTGTCTTTAGAGCTTTATACACTCTGAGGTGTGTCTTTAGAGCTTTATACACTCTGAGAGCTTTATACACGCTTTATACACTCTGAGATGTGTCTTTAGAGCTTTATACACTCTGAGGTGTGTCTTTAGAGCTTTATACACTCTGAGGTGTGTCTTTAGAGCTTTATACACTCTGAGGTGTGTCTTTAGAGCTTTATACACTCTGAGGTGTGTCTTTAGAGCTTTATACACTCTGAGGTGTGTCTTTAGAGCTTTATACACTCTGAGGTGTGTCTTTAGAGCTTTATACACTCTGAGGTGTGTCTTTAGAGCTTTATAACACTCTGAGGTGCGTCTTTAGAGCTTTATACCACTCTGAGGTGCGTCTTTAGAGCTTTATACCACTCTGAGGTGTGTCTTTAGAGCTTTATACCACTCTGAGGTGTGTCTTTAGAGCTTTATACCACTCTGAAGTGTGTCTTTAGAGCTTTATACACTCTGAGGTGTGTCTTTAGAGCTTTATACACTCTGAGGTGTGTCTTTAGAGCTTTATACACTCTGAGGTGTGTCTTTAGAGCTTTATACCACTCTGAGGTGTGTCTTTAGAGCTTTATACCTCTCTGAGGTGTGTCTTTAGAGCTTTATACACTCTGAGGTGTGTCTTTAGAGCTTTATACACTCTGAAGTGTGGCTTTAGAGCTTTATACCACTCTGAGGTGTGTCTTTAGAGCTTTATACACTCTGAGGTGTGTCTTTAGAGCTTTATACACTCTGAGGTGTGTCTTTAGAGCTTTATACACTCTGAGGTGTGTCTTTAGAGCTTTATACACTCTGAGAGCTTTATACACGCTTTATACACTCTGAGGTGTGTCTTTAGAGCTTTATACACTCTGAGGTGTGTCTTTAGAGCTTTATACCACTCTGAGGTGTGTCTTTAGAGCTTTATACACTCTGAGGTGTGTCTTTAGAGCTTTATACACTCTGAGGTGTGTCTTTAGAGCTTTATACACTCTGAGGTGTGTCTTTAGAGCTTTATACACTCTGGGGTGTGTCTTTAGAGCTTTATACACTCTGAGGTGTGTCTTTAGAGCTTTATACACTCTGAGGTGTGTCTTTAGAGCTTTATACCACTCTGAGGTGTGTCTTTAGAGCTTTATACCACTCTGAGGTGTGTCTTTAGAGCTTTATACCACTCTGAAGTGTGTCTTTAGAGCTTTATACACTCTGAGGTGTGTCTTTAGAGCTTTATACACTCTGAGGTGTGTCTTTAGAGCTTTATACCACTCTGAGGTGTGTCTTTAGAGCTTTATACCTCTCTGAGGTGTGTCTTTAGAGCTTTATACACTCTGAAGTGTGTCTTTAGAGCTTTATACCACTCTGAGGTGTGTCTTTAGAGCTTTATACACTCTGAGGTGTGTCTTTAGAGCTTTATACACTCTGAGGTGTGTCTTTAGAGCTTTATAGACTCTGAGGTGTGTCTTTAGAGCTTTATCCACTCTGAGGTGTGTCTTTAGAGCTTTATACACTCTGAAGTGTGTCTTTAGAGCTTTATACACTCTGAGGTGTGTCTTTAGAGCTTTATACACTCTGAGGTGTGTCTTTAGAGCTTTATAGACTCTGAGGTGTGTCTTTAGAGCTTTATCCACTCTGAAGTGTGTCTTTAGAGCTTTATACACTCTGAGGTGTGTCTTTAGAGCTTTATAGACTCTGAGGTGTGTCTTTAGAGCTTTATCCACTCTGAGGTGTGTCTTTAGAGCTTTATACACTCTGAAGTGTGTCTTTAGAGCTTTATACACTCTGAGGTGTGTCTTTAGAGCTTTATAGACTCTGAGGTGTGTCTTTAGAGCTTTATAGACTCTGAGGTGTGTCTTTAGAGCTTTATCCACTCTGAGGTGTGTCTTTAGAGCTTTATCCACTCTGAAGTGTGTCTTTAGAGCTTTATACACTCTGAGGTGTGTCTTTAGAGCTTTATAGACTCTGAGGTGTGTCTTTAGAGCTTTATCCACTCTGAGGTGTGTCTTTAGAGCTTTATACACTCTGAAGTGTGTCTTTAGAGCTTTATACACTCTGAGGTGTGTCTTTAGAGCTTTATAGACTCTGAGGTGTGTCTTTAGAGCTTTATAGACTCTGAGGTGTGTCTTTAGAGCTTTATACACTCTGAAGTGTGTCTTTAGAGCTTTATACACTCTGGTATAAATAAACCACTAAATCATCTAAAGATGGAGAATCCCTGGGTAAAATCTGTGCTTACAACATGGAAGGAGCAAAACATACACACTAAACAAAGATGTTACAATCTTAAACTGTGTGTGTTCGTTTGGAGTTTGCCAATCAATCAAACAGATAAAGCTCCGTGTTTCCACTGATGCTAACTTATACGTTGAGCGTTAGCAACACAAAGCTAGCGTAGCACATTAGCAACAGCTGTTTCCTGTTTATGGCCGCGCGGCACTCGCTTTGTCAAGAGCCACAATCTGATATTTCCAGGTCATAATGCGTCTGATATTAGCATTAGCATTAGCATGACATAAAGAGAGGTTCAAACGCCACGCCACTCACACACGCTAGCTTTAGCCATGCCGATCATATACACTAGCTTTAGCCACGCCCCTCACACACGCTAGCTTTAGCCACGCCCCTCACACACGCTAGCTTTAGCCATGCCCCTCACAAACACTAGCTGTAGCCACGCCGCTCACACACACTAGCTTTAGCCACGCCCCTCACACACACTAGCTTTAGCCACGCCCCTCACACACACTAGCTTTAGCCACGCCCCTCACAAACACTAGCTGTAGCCACGCCGCTCACACACACTAGCTTTAGCCACGCCCCTCACACACACTAGCTTTAGCCACGCCCCTCACACACACTAACTTTAGCCA
Source organism: Eucyclogobius newberryi (assembly GCF_026437365.1). Classification (NCBI taxonomy): domain Eukaryota; kingdom Metazoa; phylum Chordata; class Actinopteri; order Gobiiformes; family Gobiidae; genus Eucyclogobius; species Eucyclogobius newberryi. The sequence continues at coordinate 1,724,781 of NW_027315868.1, forward strand.
CGCCCCTCACAAACACTAGCTGTAGCCACGCCGCTCACACACACTAGCTTTAGCCACGCCCCTCACACACACTAGCTTTAGCCATGCCCCTCACACACACTAGCTTTAGCCACGCCCCTCACACACACTAGCTTTAGCCACGCCCCTCACAAACACTAGCTGTAGCCACGCCGCTCACACACACTAGCTTTAGCCACGCCCCTCACACACACTAGCTTTAGCCACGCCCCTCACACACACTAGCTTTAGCCACGCCCCTCACACACACTAGCTTTAGCCACGCCCCTCACACGCACTAGCTTTAGCCACGCCCCTCACACGCACTAGCTTTAGCCACGCCCCTCACACACACTAGCTTTAGCCACGCCCCTCACACACACTAGCTTTAGCCACGCCCCTCACACACAATAGCTTTAGCCACACCCCTCACAAACACTAGCTTTTGCCACGCCCCTCACACACAATAGCTTTAGCCACACCCCTCACACACAATAGCTTTAGCCACACCCCTCACAAACACTAGCTTTTGCCACGCCCCTCACAAACACTAGCTTTAGCCACGCCCCTCACACACACTAGCTTTAGCCACGCCCCTCACACCCACTAGCTTTAGCCATGCCCCTCATACGCACTAGCTGTAGCCACGCCCCTCACACGCACTAGCTTTAGCCACGCCCCTCACACACACTAGCTTTAGCCACGCCCCTCACACACACTAGCTTTAGCCACGCCCCTCACACACACTAGCTTTAGCCACGCCCCTCACACACAATAGCTTTAGCCACACCCCTCACAAACACTAGCTTTTGCCACGCCCCTCACACACAATAGCTTTAGCCACACCCCTCACACACAATAGCTTTAGCCACACCCCTCACAAACACTAGCTTTTGCCACGCCCCTCACAAACACTAGCTTTAGCCACGCCCCTCACACACACTAGCTTTAGCCACGCCCCTCACACCCACTAGCTTTAGCCATGCCCCTCATACGCACTAGCTGTAGCCACGCCCCTCACACGCACTAGCTTTAGCCACGCCCCTCACACACACTAGTTTTAGCCACGCCCCTCACACACACACTGGAATTACTAAACGTCTTTCTGTGACTCTGACCTCAGGAGGATTTAGGTCAGATTTATGAAGGAAACATGAGTTTAGTTTGTGACGTCAGAGTCTCAGTTGTAGGGTGTAGTTCCTGACCTGGACAGCAGGAGTCAGTGTAGAGATACTCCAGGAAGGACAGGAAAGTGTCCGAGGAGACGCCGTGAATCGGGACGACGCGGCTGCGAGCTTCGGCGTATTTTCCACTGAACATGGCCGCCATGACATCACAGCGAGCGACGAGAACGGCCCTGTGCGCCGGGAGCACGCTGCCTGCAGGGGGCGCAAGAGCGAGCGCAGACACAAGTGAGGAGTTTGACTGGCTTTTATGATGTTCTAGTTTTGCCTTTATTTGGTGGATAAATGTAGAGTAAATATAAATGATATCGATGACATCACACTGAGACGTCCAAAGCTTGGCACAATTTATAACAAACACATTTTTGTCTTTGAACATTATTTCAACAGCAGTGGGTTGTTTGGTCACATAATCATTTCTGAGTTAAACAAAGCACTTCAGACTGTTTCTGACATCCAAGTATTTGGGCCTCAGAACTACTGCAGGACGCAGTAAATGGATACTTGTGGAGCACACTTCCACTGCAGGGAACAGGCCATCAGGACCTCCTGATAAAGGCCGCGGACATCGTGATGCGACGCCCGGATAAACTGCCTTTCTGTGGATTCTTCTACATTTTGGATGGAATTTATTGTAATTTCTCCCTTTTTCTTCAACTTTTCCTCACAAATTTCAGCAAACTTGATATTTGTGTCAGTCCAAACTGCACTACTGCTGTGTGAGTGTTACTGTAGTATTGCAGGATTTGCAGTATTGATAGTACTTTTACCTTGAACCATGAAGATGACGTCTGAGTAAAGAGGAGAGTTGAAGAGGTTCACCAGAGTCTGAGGTCCAAGCTGAGCCACACGAGCGCTGGGCGTGTCCCGCTGAGCCTGAGGAGGTAACACACATACGTAACACACATGTAACACACAAGTGTAACACACACGTGTAACACACACATTTAACACACGTGTAACACACACATGTAACACACACGTGTAACACACAGGTGTAACACACACGTGTAACACACACGTGTAACACACACATGTAACGTACGTGTAACACACACATGTAACACAGACGTGTAACACACACGTGTAACACACACGTGTAACACACGTGTAACACACACGTGTAACACACACGTGTAACACACACATGTAACACACACACACACACACACATGTAACACACACACACATGTAACATACACATGTAACACACACGTGTAACACACACATGTAACGTACGTGTAACACACACATGTAACACACACACACACACATGTAACACACAAACACATGTAACACACACACACATGTAACACACACGTGTAACACACACATGTAACGTACGTGTAACACACACATGTAACACACACACACACACATGTAACACACAAACACATGTAACACACACACACATGTAACACACACGTGTAACACACACGTGTAACACACACACACACACACACACACATGTAACACACACACACACATGTAACACACACATGTAACACACACGTGTAACACACACATGTAACGTACGTGTAACACACACATGTAACACACACACACACACACATGTAACACACAAACACATGTAACACACACACACATGTAACACACACGTGTAACACACACGTGTAACACACACATGTAACGTACGTGTAACACACACATGTAACACACACACACACACATGTAACACACAAACACATGTAACACACAAACACATGTAACACACACACACATGTAACACACACATGTAACACACACGTGTAACACACACATGTAACAAACACATGTAACAAACACATGTTACACACGTGTAACACACACGTGTAACACACATGTAACACACACGTGTAACACATACGTGTAACAAACACGTGTAACAAACACGTGTAACAAACACGTGTAACAAACACGTGTAACACACACGTGTAACACACACGGGTAACACACACGTAACACATACGTGTAACACACACGTGTAACATACACGTGTAACATACAAGTGTAACACACACGTGTAACACACACGTGTAACACACATGTAACACACACATGTAACACACACGTGTTACACGCGTGTAACACAAGCGTGTAACACAAACATGTAACACACGCGTGTAACACACATGTGTTACACACACGTGTAACACACACGTGTTACACACACATGTAACACACACATTTAACAAACACATGTGTAAAACACACATGTAACACACATGTAACACACACATGTAACACAAATAACACACACATGTAACACACACATGTAACACACACATGTGTAACACACACCTGTGTAACACACACATGTGTAACACAAGTAGCACACATGTAACACACACGTAACACACGTGTAACACATACATACACACACGTGTAACACATACTCGTTTAACACACACATACACGTGTAACACATACACACACACACGTGTAACACATACACACACACACACACGTGTAACACATACACACACGTGTAACACATACACACACACACACACACGTGTAGTACATACACACACACACACACACACGTGTAACACACACACACACGTATAACACACACACACACACACACGTGTAACACACACACGCGTGTAACACACACACACGTGTAACACACACACAAACACACACACACGTGTAACACACACACACACACACGTGTAACACACACACAAACACACACACACGTGTAACACACACACACACGTGTAACACACACACACACACACACACGTGTAACACATACACACACACACACACACACAAACACAAACACACATGTGTAACACACACACACACACACAAACACAAACACACATGTGTAACACACACACACACAAACAAACACACACGTGTAACACACACACACACACACACACACATACACGTGTAACACACACACATACACGTGTGACACCAGGCTTAGATAGGTCTTTGGTCATGGTTTTGTCCCTTTGGCAGTGCTGAATGTGACCTCAGCCTGAGAGCAGAGAACGTAGAGGAGCAGAGAACGGTCAGAACACAGAGGTCAGAAGGTCAGAGTTTACCCGGTCTCGTCCCAGCAGAGATCTGATTCTCTCCAGAAGTTGAACCACAGCCAGAGGGTTCTTCAGCTTCTCCTCCAGTGCCTCCTGCAGGTGATCCCACTCCCATGCACCTGAAACACAGCAACGTGAGGGAGGACCACATGGTCCAGACCTGGTTTAGACCTGGTTTAGTCTTGTTTTAGTCCTGGTTTAGTCCTGGTTTAGTCCTGGGTTAGTCCTGGTTTAGACCTGGTTTAGACCTGGTTTGGACCTGGTTTAGTCCTGGTTTAGACCTGGTTTAGACCTGGTTTAGTCCTGGTTTAGTCCTGGTTTAGACCTGGTTTAGACCTGGTTTAGTCCTGGTTTAGACCTGGTTTAGACCTGGTTTAGTCCTGGTTTAGACCTGGTTTAGACCTGGTTTAGACCTGGTTTAGTCCTGGTTTAGACCTGGTTTAGTCCTGGTTTAGACATTGTTTAGACCTGGTTTGGACCTGGTTTAGTCCTGGTTTAGTCCTGGTTTAGACCTGGTTTAGACCTGGTTTAGACCTGGTTTAGACCTGGTTTAGTCCTGGTTTAGTCCTGGTTTAGACCTGGTTTAGACCTGGTTTAGTCCTGGTTTAGACCTGGTTTAGTCCTGGTTTAGTCCTGGTTTAGTCCTGGTTTAGTCCTGGTTTAGTCCTGGTTTAGACCTGGTTTAGACCTGGTTTAGACCTGGTTTAGACCTGGTTTAGACCTGGTTTAGACCTGGTTTAGACATGGTTTAGACATGGTTTAGACATGGTTTAGACCTGGTTTAGACCTGGTTTGGACCTGGTTTGGACTGGTTTAGTCCTGGTTTGGACCTGGTTTGGACCTGGTTTAGTCCTGGTTTAGTCCTGGTTTAGACCTGGTTAAGTCCTGGTTAAGTCCTGGTTTAGTCCTGGTTTAGTCCTGGTTTAGTCCTGGTTTAGTCCTGGTTTAGTCCTGGTTTAGACCTGGTTTAGTCCTGGTTTAGACCTGGTTTAGACCTGGTTTAGTCCTGGTTTAGTCCTGGTTTAGTCCTGGTTTAGACCTGGTTTAGTCCTGGTTTAGACCTGGTTTAGACCTGGTTTAGACCTGGTTTAGTCCTGGTTTAGTCCTGGTTTAGACCTGGTTAAGTCCTGGTTTAGTCCTGGTTTAGACATGGTTTAGACCTGGTTTAGTCCTGGTTTAGACCTGGTTTAGACCTGGTTTAGACCTGGTTTAGACCTGGTTTAGACCTGGTTTAGTCCTGGTTTAGTCCTGGTTAAGTCCTGGTTTAGACCTGGTTAAGTCCTGGTTTAGACCTGGTTAAGTCCTGGTTTAGACCTGGTTTAGACCTGGTTTAGACATGGTTTGGACCTGGTTTAGACCTGGTTTGGACCTGGTTTAGTCCTGGTTTAGTCCTGGTTTAGTCCTGGTTTAGTCCTGGTTTAGACCTGGTTTAGACCTGGTTTAGACATGGTTTAGACATGGTTTAGACATGGTTTGGACCTGGTTTGGACCTGGTTTAGTCCTGGTTTAGTCCTGGTTTAGTCCTGGTTTAGACCTGGTTTAGACCTGGTTTAGACCTGGTTTAGACCTGGTTTAGACCTGGTTTAGACATGGTTTAGACATGGTTTAGACATGGTTTAGACATGGTTTAGACCTGGTTTGGACCTGGTTTGGACTGGTTTAGTCCTGGTTTGGACCTGGTTTGGACCTGGTTTAGTCCTGGTTTAGTCCTGGTTTAGACCTGGTTAAGTCCTGGTTAAGTCCTGGTTTAGTCCTGGTTTAGTCCTGGTTTAGTCCTGGTTTAGTCCTGGTTTAGTCCTGGTTTAGACCTGGTTTAGACCTGGTTTAGTCCTGGTTTAGTCCTGGTTTAGTCCTGGTTTAGTCCTGGTTTAGTCCTGGTTTAGACCTGGTTTAGACCTGGTTTAGACCTGGTTTAGTCCTGGTTTAGTCCTGGTTTAGACCTGGTTTAGACCTGGTTAAGTCCTGGTTTAGTCCTGGTTTAGTCCTGGTTTAGTCCTGGTTTAGACCTGGTTTAGTCCTGGTTTAGACCTGGTTTAGACCTGGTTTAGTCCTGGTTTAGTCCTGGTTTAGTCCTGGTTTAGTCCTGGTTTAGACCTGGTTTAGTCCTGGTTTAGACCTGGTTTAGTCCTGGTTTAGTCCTGGTTTAGACCTGGTTAAGTCCTGGTTAAGTCCTGGTTTAGACCTGGTTTAGTCCTGGTTTAGTCCTGGTTTAGACCTGGTTTAGTCCTGGTTTAGACCTGGTTAAGTCCTGGTTAAGTCCTGGTTTAGTCCTGGTTTAGTCCTGGTTTAGACCTGGTTAAGTCCTGGTTAAGTCCTGGTTTAGTCCTGGTTTAGTCCTGGTTTAGTCCTGGTTTAGTCCTGGTTTATACCTGGTTAAGTCCTGGTTAAGTCCTGGTTTAGACCTGGTTTAGTCCTGGTTTAGTCCTGGTTTAGACCTGGTTTAGTCCTGGTTTAGACCTGGTTAAGTCCTGGTTAAGTCCTGGTTTAGACCTGGTTTAGTCCTGGTTTAGTCCTGGTTTAGACCTGGTTTAGTCCTGGTTTAGACCTGGTTTAGTCCTGGTTTAGTCCTGGTTTAGACCTGGTTAAGTCCTGGTTTAGACCTGGTTTAGTCCTGGTTTAGACCTGGTTTAGTCCTGGTTTAGTCCTGGTTTAGTCCTGGTTTAGACCTGGTTAAGTCCTGGTTTAGACCTGGTTTAGTCCTGGTTTAGTCCTGGTTTAGACCTGGTTAAGTCCTGGTTTAGACCTGGTTTAGACCTGGTTTAGTCCTGGTTTAGTCCTGGTTTAGTCCTGGTTAAGTCCTGGTTTAGTCCTGGTTTAGTCCTGGTTTAGTCCTGGTTTAGTCCTGGTTAAGTCCTGGTTAAGTCCTGGTTTAGACCTGGTTTAGACCTGGTTTAGACCTGGTTTAGACCTGGTTTAGACCTGGTTTAGTCCTGGTTTAGTCCTGGTTAAGTCCTGGTTAAGTCCTGGTTAAGACCTGGTTAAGTCCTGGTTTAGTCCTGGTTTAGACCTGGTTTAGACCTGGTTTAGACCTGGTTTAGTCCTGGTTTAGTCCTGGTTTAGACCTGGTTTAGTCCTGGTTTAGACCTGGTTTAGTCCTGGTTTAGACCTGGTTTAGACCTGGTTAAGTCCTGGTTTAGACCTGGTTTAGACCTGGTTTAGACCTGGTTTAGACCTGGTTTAGACCTGGTTTAGTCCTGGTTTAGACCTGGTTTAGTCCTGGTTTAGACCTGGTTTAGACCTGGTTTAGACCTGGTTTAGACCTGGTTAAGTCCTGGTTTAGACCTGGTTTAGACCTGGTTTAGACCTGGTTTAGACCTGGTTTAGACCTGGTTTAGTCCTGGTTTAGACCTGGTTTAGTCCTGGTTTAGTCCTGGTTTAGACCTGGTTTAGACCTGGTTAAGTCCTGGTTTAGACCTGGTTTAGACCTGGTTTAGTCCTGGTTTAGACCTGGTTTAGTCCTGCTTTAGACCTGGTTTAGACCTGGTTTAGTCCTGGTTTAGACCTGGTTTAGTCCTGGTTAAGTCCTGGTTTAGACCTGGTTTAGTCCTGGTTTAGACCTGGTTTAGACCTGGTTTAGTCCTGGTTTAGACCTGGTTTAGACCTGGTTTAGTCCTGGTTTAGACCTGGTTTAGTCCTGGTTTAGTCCTGGTTTAGACCTGGTTTAGACCTGGTTTAGTCCTGGTTTAGACCTGGTTTAGTCCTGGTTTAGTCCTGGTTTAGACCTGGTTTAGTCCTGGTTTAGACCTGGTTTAGTCCTGGTTTAGTCCTGGTTTAGTCCTGGTTTAGACCTGGTTTAGACCTGGTTTAGACCTGGTTTAGTCCTGGTTTACCTCTGTAGATGAACATGAGCGTCTCCCACAGACACAGGCACAGCAGTGGGTCCTTGACCACGAGCCTGGACAGTCGTGCGGTCAGATGGCTGCTGAGGAGAGCGTCCGTCTGCCTCGGGGGCAGGTCCTCCACGATGGCGGCCTCACAGGATATGAGCGAGTGGGGCCCGGGGTCCCGCTCTCTGCACACGCACCGCGACTGGGGCCGCTCCCTGGGGGCGGAGCCAGAGCCTTTTATCCCATTATAGAATTAAACTGTTGTGATTTTGTTCTTTGACGATGGAAATAAAGTGTCAATAGTGAAAAATAAACATCCAGATGAACCAAACAGAGGCTTAAATGTGTTTATTACAAGTGAAAGAACCAGTTTGTCTTTAAAGGAAATAATATAGACCAGGCATGTCCAAACTACGGCCCGGGGGCCAAATGCGGCCCGCAGACCAATTTTTGTTGGCCCTCCGGCTTCCTGCTAAGTTGGTCCAAACAACAAAAAGTAGTACTTTTTACTATAAAATTGGAAGAATTCAGGCATTTTTATGTAATAACAACCTATTATTAATGTCCCAAGTATTATTAAAGGTGTGGACGCTCATCGAACAATGCCAAATGCAAAATCTTTCAGTATTCACTTTCAAATTCAACATTGTCAGGTTGTTTGTGGCCCTCTGCTCCATATAAGTTTCAAAATGTGGCCCTCGGTGAAAAAAGTTTGGACACCCCTGATATAGACAAAACCACATGATCTAGTGGAGCTTCACATGGAGATGGTTCTCCTGCCACAGCATGAACACACAGGGACCTTGTCTCTGGTCCCCTTGTCTCTGGTCCCCTGGTCCCTGGTCCCCTGGTCCCCTGGTCCCCTGGTCCCTGGTCCCTGGTCTCTGGTCCCCTTGTCTCTGGTCCCTGGTCCCCTGGTCCCCTGGTCCCCTGGTCCCCTGGTCCCCTGGTCCCCTGGTCCCCTGGTCCTCACCTGGTCTTGGGCCCCAGCAGCAGGGACCTGAAGTAGGGGCTGGCGGCGCAGAGGACGGCGGCGTGGCCCCAGCCGAGCTCTTGACCCGAGTCGGAGCTGAAGAAGGCCACGTCTGCAAACTGGACCCCTCGCTCCAGGAGCCACTGGAGGTCCTGACAGAAGGTCGACTCTTCCACACGGATCGGAGGCAGACGAGCTGAGGTCAGAGAGGTCAGAGGTCAGAGGTCAGAGGTCAGAGGTCTCTCTCTTGTTTGTTCACAGAATATTGATCGATTTAAAGAATAAACTCAGCCTTTTTCACGGCTCAGTGGCTCCAGGACCAACAGGGGCGTGGTCTCACCTGTGCTGAAGGGGCGTGGTCTCACCTGTGCTGAAGGGGAGTGGTCTCACCTGTGCTGAAGGGGCGTGGTCTCACCGGTGCTGAAGGGGCGTGGTCTCACCGGTGCTGAAGGGGCGTGGTCTCACTGGTGCTGAAGGGGCGTGGTCTCACCTGTGCTGAAGGGGCGTGGTCTCACCTGTGCTGAAGGGGGCGTGGTCTCACCGGTGCTGAAGGGGCGTGGTCTCACCTGTGCTGAAGGGGCGTGGTCTCACCTGTGCTGAAGGGGCGTGGTCTCACCTGTGCTGAAGGGGAGTGGTCTCACCTGTGCTGAACGGGCGTGGTCTCACCTGTGCTGAAGGGGCGTGGTCTCACCTGTGCTGAAGGGGCGTGGTCTCACCTGTGCTGAAGGGGAGTGGTCTCACCTGTGCTGAAGGGGAGTGGTCTCACCTGTGCTGAAGGGGCGTGGTCTCACCTGTGCTGAAGGGGCGTGGTCTCACCTGTGCTGAAGGGGCGTGGTCTCACCGGTGCTGAAGGGGAGTGGTCTCACCTGTGCTGAAGGGGAGTGGTCTCACCTGTGCTGAAGGGGCGTGGTCTCACCTGTGCTGAAGGGGAGTGGTCTCACCTGTGCTGAAGGGGAGTGGTCTCACCTGTGCTGAAGGGGCGTGGTCTCACCTGTGCTGAAGGGGCGTGGTCTCACCTGTGCTGAAGGGGCGTGGTCTCACCTGTGCTGAAGGGGCGTGGTCTCACCTGTGCTGAAGGGGCGTGGTCTCACCTGTGCTGAAGGGGAGTGGTCTCACCTGTGCTGAAGGGGCGTGGTCTCACCTGTGCTAAAGGGGCGTGGTCTCACCTGTGCTGAAGGGGCGTGGTCTCACCGGTGCTGAAGGGGAGTGGTCTCACCTGTGCTGAAGGGGAGTGGTCTCACCTGTGCTGAAGGGGCGTGGTCTCACCTGTGCTGAAGGGGCGTGGTCTCACCGGTGCTGAAGGGGAGTGGTCTCACCTGTGCTGAAGGGGCGTGGTCTCACCTGTGCTGAAGGGGCGTGGTCTCACCTGTGCTAAAGGGGCGTGGTCTCACCTGTGCTGAAGGGGCGTGGTCTCACCTGTGCTAAAGGGGCGTGGTCTCACCTGTGCTAAAGGGGCGTGGTCTCTCCTGTGCTAAAGGGGCGTGTCTCACCTGGTTGCTCGAGGTGCGGGGGTCGGAGGTCGTGCAGTTTGTTTCCTTTCCGTTTCTCGGGTCGATCTTTGGCTTTGTGTTTCAGACACTGGATCATGAAGTATTCCAGCTGAAAGTACAACAAAGTACAACAAATATTAGTCTGCATGTTCTCCCCGTGTCACTGTGTTCTCCGCCTCCCTCCATCCACATGTGTGTTTGTCTCTGTGTGACCCGTCCAGGGTGACTCCGCCTAAGGCCCAAAGTCACCCACGAGATAATGAATATTACAATTACTGCTGATACTATTAAATAAGCAGATTAAACATGAAAAGATACTTACACTTTGCTTCTTGTTAGCTATTAGCTAATATCACAATATTAAAAAGACGGCAGTGGATGAAGTAAAGTTCTAATACAGGAGCAAAATACTTAATTAAAAGTAAAACCACATAAAATTATCGATTTAAGAAAATATATTGAAATACAAATTCAGATTTGAAATGGAAGTTGATAAAGACTCAATAACTTCCTTTTCTGCTACGATGATGTATTTAAGGCTCATAATCACGGCTAATGCTAGCGACTTTACAGCTAACTCTTTTTGTGCCTCGCTCAGATCGAGCTCAGGAGGATTTAAACCATCACAGTGACTTTAATAATGCTGTGGGTCAAATGCAGAGGACAAATTGGACACATTTGTAGAAACAAATAAAGCGATGTCTCAATTTCACAGTTTTTATGAAGATCAGAAGAAGAGATGTTTCTATTTTTAGCAGCGTCGAGTTAAAAATAGAAAAACAAGGCGATGGTCAGTTCAGCAGCCAGACGGGTCAGAGAGACACTCCTCTGGTCAAACCTTTGTGTATCTGTACTTTACTGAAGTACATTTTACTGCACTGGCTTGAATCACTAACAGTTTTCATTATGTGTGTGAAATACTTCTACTTTTGTACTTCAATACTTTACTTTATTGCCCCTGTATCTGTACTTTTACTGAAGTAACACACGTGAGTACTTCCTCCACCTCTGCTCTGGCTGCAAACAGTGAGAAGTACATGTGAAGTTTGAAGTACTCACCACGCTGCCGAAGTAGCGCCCGACAAACACGTGGTTGAGGGACGGCAGCTCGAGGTACGTGGCCCCCAGCTCCCGAGACAAACCGAGGCCCTCCACGTGTGGGACGCAGTGTCTCCAATCTGAGGCGCAGAGAGGACAAGTACAGGGGGGCCCCTCGTCTGCAAGAGAGACTCAAGTACAACCAATACTACTACTACTACTTTAGTTTTCCTGCCATGCTTTCGGGTCAAACATGAGTCTAGTCATGTGGGTGTAATGCCTCATGCGTCCAGCAGGACTCATCCAAGAGTCATTCTCAATCTGGGGATCAGGACCGGGAACTCAAGACATTTATTCTATTCGGTGGTAAGCCCCGCCCACTGGGCGGGACCTCCTGATGAAAAGGTGTTATTGGTTTCACCAGAAACTAAACCTCTTTGTTTCCTCTCAGTCCTTTAATGGACCATCAGCCTCCTATTGTCCCTGTGGCTCTGTCTCCTCCTGTAACTGATGACATCAGAATGCTGTGGGCGTCGGCCTCTCCAGGGATTCATAATTCACTCATAAACAACAGGAATGTTGAATCTTAAACCATCGCGTCTCTTTAAAGGTGTTTCTACAGAATAATGTAGTTTATTCTGTCCAATGCAGTGAAGAAAGTTGTTTGCAATCTTTGTTCAAAAAGAAAGACCATCATTAAATAGAAACATTCCTGTTGTTTATGATGGAATTATGAATCCCTGGAGAGGCCGACGCCCACAGCATTCTGATGTCATCAGTGTTCTGTTACTAAATTAAAATGTCTGTGATTGTTTCAAGTTGCAAAACATTTAAAATCATGTTCAAATCAAATATAGTGTTTTTCATTTAAAAAATACTTTAAATACAGTGTCATAATTATAACTTTGGGAACTGCACAGGAGGAACCATAGTTCAGGGCGTGGTTCCACACGCTTCAGGTGAGGCTCATTAAAGTCTCTGAACACTTGACGAGGTTAAGCCCCTCCCACTTGAATGGCTTTGTTCATGATGATCATTATTATCGTTGGTGATTTTAACATCCATCAGACGGGAGTCATTCCACACTAACTTTAATGTATTTCAATTACTACTTACTGAAATACTACTTACTTAACATATTTTATAATCAATACTGTTTTGTTTCATCTTTATTACCAGAGGGTCAGGGATGTGAGGTCAGCAGATCCACGGGTCAGTGGGGGTCACTTTGGCCTCGTGGATGTGTTTCCTGCTTCACCGGTCTCATGAGAGGAACCGTCTCATGAGAGGAACTGTCTCTATTGTCTCATGAGAGGAACCGTCTCATGAGAGGAACTGTCTCTATTGTCTCATGAGAGGAACCGTCTCATGAGAGGAACTGTCTCTATTGTCTCATGAGAGGAACCGTCTCATGAGAGGAACTGTCTCTATTGTCTCATGAGAGGAACCGTCTCATGAGAGGAACTGTCTCTATTGTCTCATGAGCGGAACCGTCTCATGAGAGGAACTGTCTCTATTGTCTCATGAGAGGAACCGTCTCATGAGAGGAACTGTCTCTATTGTCTCATGAGAGGAACCGTCTCTATTGTCTCATGAGAGGAACCGTCTCATGAGAGGAACTGTCTCATGAGAGGAACTGTCTCTATTGTCTCATGAGAGGAACTGTCTCATGAGAGGAACTGTCTCTATTGTCTCATGAGAGGAACCGTCTCATGAGAGGAACTGTCTCTATTGTCTCATGAGAGGAACCGTCTCATGAGAGGAACTGTCTCTATTGTCTCATGAGAGGAACCGTCTCATGAGAGGAACTGTCTCTATTGTCTCATGAGAGGAACCGTCTCATGAGAGGAACTGTCTCTATTGTCTCATGAGAGGAACCGTCTCATGAGAGGAACTGTCTCTATTGTCTCATGAGCGGAACCGTCTCATGAGAGGAACTGTCTCTATTGTCTCATGAGAGGAACCGTCTCATGAGAGGAACTGTCTCTATTGTCTCATGAGAGGAACCGTCTCTATTGTCTCATGAGAGGAACCGTCTCATGAGAGGAACTGTCTCATGAGAGGAACTGTCTCTATTGTCTCATGAGAGGAACTGTCTCATGAGAGGAACTGTCTCTATTGTCTCATGAGAGGAACCGTCTCATGAGAGGAACCGTCTCTATTGTCTCATGAGAGGAACCGTCTCATGAGAGGAATTGTCTCTATTGTCTCATGAGAGGAACTGTCTCATGAGAGGAACTGTCTCTATTGTCTCATGAGAGGAACCGTCTCATGAGAGGAACTGTCTCTATTGTCTCATGAGAGGAACTGTCTCATGAGGGGAACCGTCTCTATTGTCTCATGAGAGGGACTGTCTCTATTGTCTCATGAGAGCAACTGTCTCATGAGAGGAACTGTCTCTATTGTCTCATGAGAGGAACTGTCTCTATTTTCTCATGAGAGGAACTGTCTCTATTGTCTCATGAGAGGAACCGTCTCATGAGAGGAACTGTCTCTATTGTCTCATGAGAGGAACTGTCTCATGAGAGGAACCGTCTCAATTGACTCATGAGAGGAACCGTCTCATGAGAGGAACCGTCTCTATTGTCTCATGAGAGAAACCGTCTCATGAGAGGAACTGTCTCTATTGTCTCATGAGAGGAACCGTCTCATGAGAGGAACTGTCTCTATTGTCTCATGAGAGGAACTGTCTCATGAGAGGAACCGTCTCAATTGTCTCATGAGAGGAACCGTCTCATGAGAGGAACCGTCTCTATTGTCTCATGAGAGGAACTGTCTCATGAGAGGAACTGTCTCTATTGTCTCATGAGAGGAACTGTCTCACGAGAGGAACTGTCTCTATTGTCTCATGAGAGGAACTGTCTCATGAGAGGAACTGTCTCTATTGTCTCATGAGAGGAACTGTCTCATGAGAGGAACTGTCTCTATTGTCTCATGAGAGGAACTGTCTCATGAGAGGAACTGTCTCTATTGTCTCATGAGAGGAACTGTCTCATGAGAGGAACTGTCTCTATTGTCTCATGAGAGGAACTGTCTCATGAGAGGAACTGTCTCTATTGTCTCATGAGAGGAACTGTCTCATGAGAGGAACTGTCTCTATTGTCTCATGAGAGGAACTGTCTCATGAGAGGAACTGTCTCTATTGTCTCATGAGAGGAACTGTCTCATGAGAGGAACTGTCTCACGAGAGGAACTGTCTCTATTGTCTCATGAGAGGAACTGTCTCATGAGAGGAACTGTCTCACGAGAGGAACTGTCTCACGAGATGAACTGTCTCTATTGTTGTTTTTATAGATTTTAATGGAAAATAATAATATGATCATAAATTATTACAAAAACAGACTTCACTTTTGTGCATTTTGACATTTCAAAACAGTTTGTTCAAACCCTGGAACACCAAACGCAGTGAGTATTGTTACACTGCAGTTGTAGTAAAAGTACACAGAGTAAACTCAATACTCGTGACTTATCGACTATAAAAACTCTGTATTTATATTTGTCTGAAGTTTGTCTGGATTAAACAGACTAAAACACATAAAGAGCATTTAGAACAAACACAGAGACATTATTGAATTTTATATATATATATATATATATATATATATATATATATATATATATATATATATATATTCTCCGTCACAGACTCACACCATGATCTGGTTTGACTTCGAACACTAAAATAACCCTCAGTTGCAGTAGTAGTATTTGCAGTAAAGATACGCACAGTAGTAGTAGTAATAGTACACACACTAGTAGTAGTAGTTCCTCTGGTTCTTACCGTTGAGCCGGGCCCCCACTGCCACCAGGATCACAGGGACCCCACAGTGTCGGATCAGGGGCCTCAGACGGGGCCCCAACACGGTGCGGAGCCACTGGAACGCCTGTTTGTCTGAGACCGAGTACTTCATCACCAGAACGTCCGCCTTCTCCACGGCTTTACGCACTGATGACCACTCACTGTCCAGCAGCTCCTGATGACCACAGAGGACACACAGAGTACTGCACCAGTACACAGAGGACACACAGAGTACTGCACCAGTACACAGAGGACACACGGAGGACACACAGAGGACACACAGAGTACTGCACCAGTACACAGAGGACACACAGAGTACTGCACCAGTACACAGAGGACACACAGAGTACTGCACCAGTACACAGAGGACACACAGAGTACTGCACCAGTACACAGAGGACACACAGAGTACTGCACCAGTACACAGAGGACACACAGAGTACTGCACCAGTACACAAAGGACACACAGAGTACTGCACCAGTACACAGAGGACACACAGAGTACTGCACCAGTACACAGAGGACACACAGAGGACACACAGAGTACTGCACCAGTACACAGAGGACACACAGAGTACTGCACCAGTACACAGAGGACACACAGAGGACACACAGAGTACTGCACCAGTACACAGAGGACACACAGAGTACTGCACCAGTACACAGAGGACACACAGAGGACACACAGAGTACTGCACCACTACACAGAGGACACACAGAGTACTGCACCAGTACACAGAGGACACACAGAGGACACACAGAGTACTGCACCAGTACACAGAGGACACACAGAGTACTGCACCAGTACACAGAGGACACACAGAGGACACACAGAGTACTGCACCACTACACAGAGGACACACAGAGTACTCCACCAGTACACAGAGGACACACAGAATACTGCACCAGTACACAGAGGACACACATAGTACTGCACCAGTACACACAGAGGACACACAGAGTACTGCACCAGTACACAGGACACACAGAGTACTGCACCAGTACACAGAGGACACGCAGAGTACTGCACCAGTACACAGAGGACACACAGAGTACTGCACCAGTACACAGAGGACACACAGAGTACTGCACCAGTACACAGAGGACACACAGAGGACACAAAGAGTACTGCACCAGTACACAGAGGACACACAGAGTACTGCACCAGTACAGAGACGACAAAGAGAGGACACACAGAGTACTGTACCAGTACACAGAGGACACACAGAGGACACAGAGTACTGCACCAGAACACAGAGGACACACAGAGGACACACAGAGTACTGCACCAGTACACAGAGGACACACAGAGTACTGCACCAGTACACAGAGGACAAACAGAGTACTGCACCAGTACACAGAGGACAAACAGAGTACTGCACCAGTACACAGAGGACACACAGAGTACTGCACCAGTACACAGAGGACACACAGAGTACTGCACCAGTACACACAGGACACGCAGAGTACTGCACCAGTACACAGAGGACTAAGACTCAAACTAAACCTGGTCTACAGCAGGACTACAGCAGGTCTACAGCAGGATTACAGCAGGACTACAGCAGGTCTACAGCAGGATTACAGCAGGACTACAGCAGGTCTACAGCAGGACTAGAGCAGGTCTACAGCAGGACTACAGCAGGTCTACAGCAGGTCTAAAGCAGGACTACAGCAGGTCTACAGCAGGACTAGAGCAGGTCTACAGCAGGACTACAGCAGGTCTACAGCAGGACTACAGCGGGTCTACAGCAGGACTACAGCAGGACTACAGCAGGTCTACAGCAGGATTACAGCAGGACTACAGCAGGTCTACAGCAGGACTAGAGCAGGTCTACAGCAGGACTACAGCAGGTCTACAGCAGGACTACAGCAGGACTACAGCAGGTCTACAGCAGGACTAGAGCAGGTCTACAGCAGGACTACAGCAGGTCTACAGCAGGACTACAGCGGGTCTACAGCAGGACTACAGCAGGACTACAGCAGGTCTACAGCAGGTCTACAGCAGGACTACAGCAGGTCTACAGCAGGACTAGAGCAGGTCTACAGCAGGACTACAGCAGGTCTACAGCAGGACTACAGCGGGTCTACAGCAGGACTAGAGCAGGTCTACAGCAGGACTACAGCAGGTCTACAGCAGGTCTACAGCAGGACTACAGCAGGACTAGAGCAGGTCTACAGCAGGACTACAGCAGGTCTACAGCAGGTCTACAGCAGGACTACAGTGGGTCTACAGCAGGACTAGAGCAGGTCTACAGCAGGTCTACAGCAGGACTACAGCAGGTCTACAGCAGGTCTACAGCAGGACTACATCAGGTCTACAGCAGGACTACAGCGGGTCTACAGCAGGACTACAGCAGATCTAAAGCAAGACTACAGCAGGACTACAGCAGGACTACAGCAGGTCTACAGCAGGACTAGAGCAGGTCTACAGCAGGACTTCAGCAGGACTTCAGCAGGTCTACAGCAGGACTACAGCAGGACTACAGCAGGACTAGAGCAGGTCTACAGCAGGACTACAGCAGGACTAGAGCAGGTCTACAGCAGGTCTAAAGCAGGACTACAGCAGGTCTAAAGCAGGACTACAGCAGGACTACAGCAGGCCTACAGCAGGTCTACAGCAGGACTACAGCAGGACTAGAGCAGGTCTACAGCAGGTCTAAAGCAGGACTCCAGCAGGTCTACAGCAGGTCTACAGCAGAACTACAGCAGGTCTACAGCAGGTCTACAGCAGGACTACAGCAGGACTACAGCAGGTCTACAGCAGGACTACAGCAGGTCTACAGCAGGACTACAGCAGGTCTAAAGCAGGACTACAGCAGGTCTACAGCAGGACTACAGCAGGTCTAAAGCAGGACTACAGCAGGTCTACAGCAGGACTACAGCAGGTCTACAGCAGGACTACAGCAGGACTACAGCAGGTCTACAGCAGGACTACAGCAGGACTAAAGCAGGGCTACAGCAGGTCTACAGCAGGACTAGAGCAGGTCTACAGCAGATTTACAGCAGGTCTAAAGCAGGACTACAGCAGGACTACAGCAGGACTAGAGCAGGTCTACAGCAGGACTACAGCAGGTCTAAAGCAGGACTAGAGCAGGACTACAGCAGGTCTACAGCAGGACTAGAGCAGGTCTACAGCAGATTTACAGCAGGTCTAAAGCAGGACTACAGCAGGACTACAGCAGGACTAGAGCAGGTCTACAGCAGGACTACAGCAGGACTACAGCAGGACTACAGCAGGACTAGAGCAGGACTACAGCAGGTCTACAGGAGGACTAGAGCAGGTCTACAGCAGGACTACAGCAGGTCTAAAGCAGGACTACAGCAGGTCTACAGCAGGTCTACAGCAGGACTACAGCAGGTCTACAGCAGGTCTACAGCAGGTCTACAGCAGGACTACAGCAGGTCTAAAGCAAGTCTACAGCAGGACTACAGCAGGACTAGAGCAGGTCTACAGCAGGTCTACAGCAGGACTTCAGCAGGACTACAGCAGGTCTACAGCAGGACTACAGCAGGTCTGAAGCAGGACTACAGCAGGTCTAAAGCAGGACTACAGCAGGACTACAGCAGGACTACAGCAGGTCTACAGCAGGACTAGAGCAGGTCTACAGCAGGTCTACAGCAGGACTTCAGCAGGACTACAGCAGGTCTACAGCAGGACTACAGCAGGTCTAAAGCAGGACTACAGCAGGTCTAAAGCAGGACTAGAGCAGGTCTACAGCAGGTCTACAGCAGGACTAGAGCAGGTCTACAGCAGGTCTACAGCAGGACTTCAGCAGGACTACAGCAGGTCTACAGCAGGACTAGAGCAGGTCTACAGCAGGTCTACAGCAGGACTTCAGCAGGACTACAGCAGGTCTACAGCAGGACTAGAGCAGGTCTAAAGCAGGACTACAGCAGGTCTACAGCAGGACTACAGCAGGTCTACAGCAGGTCTACAGCAGGTCTACAGCAGGACTACAGCAGGTCTACAGCAGGTCTAAAGCAGGACTACAGCAGGTCTAAAGCAGGACTACAGCAGGACTACAGCAGGTCTACAGCAGGACTACAGCAGGACTACAGCAGGTCTACAGCAGGTCTACAGCAGGTCTACAGCAGGACTACAGCAGGTCTACAGCAGGATTACAGCAGGACTACAGCAGGTCTACAGCAGGACTAGAGCAGGTCTACAGCAGGACTACAGCAGGTCTACAGCAGGACTACAGCAGGACTACAGCAGGTCTACAGCAGGACTAGAGCAGGTCTACAGCAGGACTACAGCAGGTCTACAGCAGGACTACAGCGGGTCTACAGCAGGACTACAGCGGGTCTACAGCAGGACTACAGCAGGACTACAGCAGGTCTACAGCAGGATTACAGCAGGACTACAGCAGGTCTACAGCAGGACTAGAGCAGGTCTACAGCAGGACTACAGCAGGTCTACAGCAGGACTACAGCAGGACTACAGCAGGTCTACAGCAGGACTAGAGCAGGTCTACAGCAGGACTACAGCAGGTCTACAGCAGGACTACAGCGGGTCTACAGCAGGACTACAGCAGGACTACAGCAGGTCTACAGCAGGACAACAGCAGGACTACAGCAGGTCTACAGCAGGACTAGAGCAGGTCTACAGCAGGACTACAGCAGGTCTACAGCAGGACTACAGCGGGTCTACAGCAGGACTAGAGCAGGTCTACAGCAGGACTACAGCAGGTCTACAGCAGGTCTACAGCAGGTCTACAGCAGGACTACAGTGGGTCTACAGCAGGACTAGAGCAGGTCTACAGCAGGACTACAGCAGGACTAGAGCAGGTCTACAGCAGGACTACAGCAGGTCTACAGCAGGTCTACAGCAGGACTACAGCAGGTCTACAGCAGGACTACAGCAGGACTAGAGCAGGTCTACAGCAGGACTACAGCAGGTCTACAGCAGGTCTACAGCAGGACTACAGTGGGTCTACAGCAGGACTAGAGCAGGTCTACAGCAGGTCTACAGCAGGACTACATCAGGTCTACAGCAGGACTACAGCGGGTCTACAGCAGGACTACAGCAGATCTAAAGCAAGACTACAGCAGGACTACAGCAGGACTACAGCAGGTCTACAGCAGGACTAGAGCAGGTCTACAGCAGGACTTCAGCAGGACTTCAGCAGGTCTACAGCAGGACTACAGGAGGACTAGAGCAGGTCTACAGCAGGTCTAAAGCAGGACTACAGCAGGTCTAAAGCAGGACTACAGCAGGACTACAGCAGGCCTACAGCAGGTCTACAGCAGGACTACAGCAGGACTAGAGCAGGTCTACAGCAGGTCTAAAGCAGGACTCCAGCAGGTCTACAGCAGAACTACAGCAGGTCTACAGCAGGTCTACAGCAGGACTACAGCAGGACTACAGCAGGTCTACAGCAGGACTACAGCAGGTCTACAGCAGGACTACAGCAGGTCTAAAGCAGGACTACAGCAGGTCTACAGCAGGACTACAGCAGGTCTAAAGCAGGACTACAGCAGGTCTACAGCAGGACTACAGCAGGTCTACAGCAGGACTACAGCAGGACTACAGCAGGTCTACAGCAGGACTACAGCAGGACTAAAGCAGGGCTACAGCAGGTCTACAGCAGGACTAGAGCAGGTCTACAGCAGATTTACAGCAGGTCTAAAGCAGGACTACAGCAGGACTACAGCAGGACTAGAGCAGGTCTACAGCAGGACTACAGCAGGTCTAAAGCAGGACTAGAGCAGGACTACAGCAGGTCTACAGCAGGACTAGAGCAGGTCTACAGCAGATTTACAGCAGGTCTAAAGCAGGACTACAGCAGGACTACAGCAGGACTAGAGCAGGTCTACAGCAGGACTACAGCAGGACTACAGCAGGACTAGAGCAGGACTACAGCAGGTCTACAGCAGGACTAGAGCAGGTCTACAGCAGGACTACAGCAGGTCTACAGCAGGACTACAGCAGGACTACAGCAGGTCTACAGCAGGACTAGAGCAGGTCTACAGCAGGACTACAGCAGGTCTACAGCAGGACTACAGCGGGTCTACAGCAGGACTACAGCAGGACTACAGCAGGTCTACAGCAGGACAACAGCAGGACTACAGCAGGTCTACAGCAGGACTAGAGCAGGTCTACAGCAGGACTACAGCAGGTCTACAGCAGGACTACAGCGGGTCTACAGCAGGACTAGAGCAGGTCTACAGCAGGACTACAGCAGGTCTACAGCAGGTCTACAGCAGGTCTACAGCAGGACTACAGTGGGTCTACAGCAGGACTAGAGCAGGTCTACAGCAGGTCTACAGCAGGACTACAGCAGGTCTACAGCAGGACTACAGCAGGACTAGAGCAGGTCTACAGCAGGACTACAGCAGGTCTACAGCAGGACTACAGTGGGTCTACAGCAGGACTAGAGCAGGTCTACAGCAGGTCTACAGCAGGACTACATCAGGTCTACAGCAGGACTACAGCGGGTCTACAGCAGGACTACAGCAGATCTAAAGCAAGACTACAGCAGGACTACAGCAGGACTACAGCAGGTCTACAGCAGGACTAGAGCAGGTCTACAGCAGGACTTCAGCAGGACTTCAGCAGGTCTACAGCAGGTCTAAAGCAGGACTACAGCAGGTCTAAAGCAGGACTACAGCAGGACTACAGCAGGCCTACAGCAGGTCTACAGCAGGACTACAGCAGGACTAGAGCAGGTCTACAGCAGGTCTAAAGCAGGACTCCAGCAGGTCTACAGCAGAACTACAGCAGGTCTACAGCAGGTCTACAGCAGGACTACAGCAGGACTACAGCAGGTCTACAGCAGGACTACAGCAGGTCTACAGCAGGACTACAGCAGGTCTAAAGCAGGACTACAGCAGGTCTACAGCAGGACTACAGCAGGTCTAAAGCAGGACTACAGCAGGTCTACAGCAGGACTACAGCAGGTCTACAGCAGGACTACAGCAGGACTACAGCAGGTCTACAGCAGGACTACAGCAGGACTAAAGCAGGGCTACAGCAGGTCTACAGCAGGACTAGAGCAGGTCTACAGCAGATTTACAGCAGGTCTAAAGCAGGACTACAGCAGGACTACAGCAGGACTAGAGCAGGTCTACAGCAGGACTACAGCAGGTCTAAAGCAGGACTAGAGCAGGACTACAGCAGGTCTACAGCAGGACTAGAGCAGGTCTACAGCAGATTTACAGCAGGTCTAAAGCAGGACTACAGCAGGACTACAGCAGGACTAGAGCAGGTCTACAGCAGGACTACAGCAGGACTACAGCAGGACTAGAGCAGGACTACAGCAGGTCTACAGCAGGACTAGAGCAGGTCTACAGCAGGACTACAGCAGGTCTAAAGCAGGACTACAGCAGGTCTACAGCAGGTCTACAGCAGGACTACAGCAGGACTACAGCAGGTCTACAGCAGGTCTACAGCAGGACTACAGCAGGTCTAAAGCAAGTCTACAGCAGGACTACAGCAGGACTAGAGCAGGTCTACAGCAGGTCTACAGCAGGACTTCAGCAGGACTACAGCAGGTCTACAGCAGGACTACAGCAGGTCTGAAGCAGGACTACAGCAGGTCTAAAGCAGGACTACAGCAGGACTACAGCAGGACTACAGCAGGACAACAGCAGGTCTACAGCAGGACTAGAGCAGGTCTACAGCAGGTCTACAGCAGGACTTCAGCAGGACTACAGCAGGTCTACAGCAGGACTACAGCAGGTCTAAAGCAGGACTACAGCAGGTCTAAAGCAGGACTAGAGCAGGTCTACAGCAGGTCTACAGCAGGACTAGAGCAGGTCTACAGCAGGTCTACAGCAGGACTTCAGCAGGACTACAGCAGGTCTACAGCAGGACTAGAGCAGGTCTACAGCAGGTCTACAGCAGGACTTCAGCAGGACTACAGCAGGTCTACAGCAGGACTAGAGCAGGTCTAAAGCAGGACTACAGCAGGTCTACAGCAGGACTACAGCAGGTCTACAGCAGGTCTACAGCAGGTCTACAGCAGGACTACAGCAGGTCTACAGCAGGTCTAAAGCAGGACTACAGCAGGTCTAAAGCAGGA
>NW_027315868.1:1755668-1768168 GCF_026437365.1 Eucyclogobius newberryi
CCAGGACCAGGACCAGTGTCAGGACCAGTGTCAGGGCCAGTGTCAGGACCAGTGTCAGGGCCAGGTCCAGGACCAGTGTCAGGACCAGTGTCAGGACCAGTGTCAGGGCCAGGTCCAGGACCAGTGTCAGGACCAGTGTCAGGACCAGTGTCAGGGCCAGGTCCAGGACCAGTGTCAGGACCAGTGTCAGGACCAGTGTCAGGGCCAGGTCCAGGACCAGTGTCAGGACCAGTGTCAGGGCCAGGTCCAGGACCAGTGTCAGGACCAGTGTCAGGACCAGGGCCAGTGTCAGGACCAGGGCCAGGTCCAGGACCAGTGTCAGGACCAGTGTCAGGACCGGTGTCAGGACCAGGGCCAGGTCCAGTGTCAGGACCAGTGTCAGGTCCAGGACCAGTGTCAGGACCAGTGTCAGGACCGGTGTCAGGACCAGGTCCAGGAGACCAGGAGACCAGGAGACCGGGACCGGGACTGGGACCGGGTTTGGTCCGCACACAAAGAGCCCTCTGTCCTCTGCATTTGACCCATTTCTCCCTGCGTGTTACACCAAAAACACGTTGGTCAGAGTCACTTGTATTTTATAATAACTCTTATCTTCAGATAAGTGTAATTCCTCATTTGTCCAGGAGGGTTCACTGTAGAGAAGGACTCTCATCAGAGTCCTTCTCAATCTGTGGTCCCGCCCACTGGGTGGAGCCTCCTGGTGGTCCTGTTCATCTATTTGTTTGCAAAAGTTTTACTGCGTTTTACTTTACTTTCTGTCGTTTCCCCTGAAACTAATCTTCTTTGTTCCCCTAACATCCCTGTAATGGACCAAATACATCCTGTTGTTAGCTGCTGCAGCTCCTCATCACTGATGAGTACCTGATCACCATCTGACTGACCAGAGCTGATGTATTACATATATATAACATGTATATTACATATATAACATATATATTACACATTTAACATGTGTATTACTATATATAACATGTATACTACAAATATATAACATGTGTATTACATATATAACATCTATACTACATATAACATGTGTATTACTGTAGCGGGGCTCTCTCTCAAAACAATGGCGAAGTCAGATTTCAAGTGCTCAGGTGGATTTATTGAGCCAAAACCGAAGTGCAAAAATATATACAGTGAGCAAAAAGGTCCAAAAATCCAAAAACATATATTTACAGAGTTCCAACTATGAGTTCAACTTTAACTCGTTCTCTCTCTTCACTCTCTCTATCTGACTCTCTCTCTCACACTGTTTCCTTCTCTGTTGTTGGAGACAGACTCCTCCCACAGCCAAGAGCGGCTCGCCTTTATTCCTCACTTGCCCCTCCCACTGAGCAAAATAACTAGATAATTCAAATCCAAAATAAACTGACAATAAACTGTTGTGGCCTCTTCCTACAACATAATACATCATTAATTATATACTCATGTTCAAAATAAAGCAATATAAACACATAAAATACCCGGTGTCACATGGTCAGCACCACAGTGTGAACAGCTCCATTTAAACTTCCAGGAAGTCCTGGCTCGTTTCGACCCAACGCGACGCATCGGCGGAGTGAAGGAGGAGTGAGGGAGGAGTGAGGGAGGAGTGAAGGAGGAATGAGGGAGGAGTGAGGGAGGAGTGAGGGAGGAGTGAGGGAGGAGTGAAGGAGGAGTGAGGGAGGAGTGAGGGAGGAGTGAAGGAGGAGTGAGGGAGGAGTGAGGGAGGAGTGAAGGAGGAATGAGGGAGGAGTGAGGGAGGAGTGAGGGAGGAGTGAGGGAGGAGTGAAGGAGGAATGAGGGAGGAGTGAGGGAGGAGTGAGGGAGGAATGAGGGAGGAGTGAAGGAGGAGTGAAGGAGGAGTGAGGGAGGAGTGAGGGAGGAGTGAAGGAGGAGTGAAGGAGGAGTGAAGGAGGAGTGAAGGAGGAGTGAAGGAGGAGAAAAGGAGGAGTGAAGGAGGAGTGAAGGAGGAGTGAAGGAGGAGTGAAGGAGGAGTGAGGGAGGAGTGAGGGAGGAGTGAGGGAGGAGTGAAGGAGGAGTGAGGGAGGAGTGAGGGAGGAGTGAGGGAGGAGTGAGGGAGGAGTGAAGGAGGAGTGAGGGAGGAGTGAGGGAGGAGTGAAGGAGGAGTGAAGGAGGAGTGAGGGAGGAGTGAGGGAGGAGTGAAGGAGGAGTGAGGGAGGAGAAAAGGAGGAGTGAAGGAGGAGTGAGGGAGGAGTGAGGGAGGAGTGAAGGAGGAGTGAGGGAGGAGAAAAGGAGGAGTGAAGGAGGAGTGAAGGAGGAGTGAGGGAGGAGTGAAGGAGGAGTGAGGGAGGAGTGAGGGAGGAGTGAAGGAGGAGTGAAGGAGGAGTGAGGGAGGAGTGAGGGAGGAGTGAGGGAGGAGTGAAGGAGGAGTGAGGGAGGAGTGAGGGAGGAGTGAAGGAGGAGTGGAGGGAGGAGTGAGGGAGGAGTGAGTGAGGAGTGAGGGAGGAGTGAGGGAGGAGTGAAGGAGGAGTGAGGGAGGAGTGAAGGAGGAGTGAGGGAGGAGTGAAGGAGGAGTGAGGGAGGAGTGAAGGAGGAGTGAGGGAGGAGTGAAGGAGGAGTGAGGGAGGAGTGAGGGAGGAGTGAGGGAGGAGTGAGGGAGGAGTGAGGGAGGAGTGAAGGAGGAGTGAAGGAGGAGTGAGGGAGGAGTGAGGGAGGAGTGAGGGAGGAGTGAAGGAGGAGTGAAGGAGGAGTGAGGGAGGAGTGAGGGAGGAGTGAAGGAGGAGTGAAGGAGGAGTGAAGGAGGAGTGAGGGAGGAGTGAGGGAGGAGTGAGGGAGGAGTGAGGGAGGAGTGAGGGAGGAGTGAGGGAGGAGTGAAGGAGGAGTGAGGGAGGAGTGAGGGAGGAGTGAGGGAGGAGTGAGGGAGGAGTGAGGGAGGAGTGAGGGAGGAGTGAGGGAGGAGTGAGGGAGGAGTGAGGGAGGAGTGAGGGAGGAGTGAAGGAGGAGTGGAGGGAGGAGTGAGGGAGGAGTGAGGGAGGAGTGAGGGAGGAGTGAGGGAGGAGTGAAGGAGGAGTGAGGGAGGAGTGAAGGAGGAGTGAGGGAGGAGTGAAGGAGGAGTGAGGGAGGAGTGAAGGAGGAGTGAGGGAGGAGTGAGGGAGGAGTGAGGGAGGAGTGAGGGAGGAGTGAGGGAGGAGTGAGGGAGGAGTGAGGGAGGAGTGAGGGAGGAGTGAGGGAGGAGTGAAGGAGGAGTGAAGGAGGAGTGAGGGAGGAGTGAGGGAGGAGTGAAGGAGGAGTGAAGGAGGAGTGAAGGAGGAGTGAAGGAGGAGTGAGGGAGGAGTGAGGGAGGAGTGAGGGAGGAGTGAAGGAGGAGTGAAGGAGGAGTGAAGGAGGAGTGAGGGAGGAGTGAGGGAGGAGTGAGGGAGGAGTGAGGGAGGAGTGAGGGAGGAGTGCGGGGAAAGATGCGTGTGTAGCGTCTGATGCGAATGAATGAAACAGAGGGAAACGCGGGGAGCGGGGAATGTATGAGTGTGTGTTGGAAAGTGCGCGCGGGCATGAAGGGCCGCGCGGCTGCTCAGCAAATAAGCGCCGACACCAGTTAAAGTCGGACTGGCTCCGTCACATTATCCCTCCCTTCCGGAAGGTTGACACTGTGGGGCAACCTGGACAAATAATCCGCAACAATGTTCATCTTGCCAGCACGGTGTCGGATGGCGAACCTGAAGGGCTGTAATGCGAGATACCATCTGGTCAGGCGACTATTATGATCCTTCATAGTGTTGATCCAAGTCAGGGCACTATGATCAGTCTCTAGATCAAATTCTCGTCCGAGCAGGTAGTAGCGCAAGCTCTCCAACGCCCATTTGATTGCAAGGCCCTCTTTCTCTACAGCAGAGTAGCGGGTCTCGCGTGGCAGGAGTTTGCGACTCAAATACAATATTGGACGCTCCTCTCCAGGTTCCCCCTGAGTCAGGACTGCTCCGAGGCCAACCATGGAGGCATCCACTTGTACCAAGAAGCGCTTGGTGAAGTCTGGACTCTTCAGCACCGGTGATGAACACAGGTGAGCTTTGAGGGTGTTGAAGGCATTCTCACAGTCCTCGGTCCAGACGACTGGGTTTCGCTGGCCTTTGGCGGTGAGTGCACTAAGCGGAGTGGCAATCGTTGCGAACTGTGGCACAAACCGTCGGTACCATCCAGCCAACCCCAGAAAGGAACGCACCTCTTTCTTTGTTCGTGGCCTCGGAAATTTCAGGATAGCCTCGACCTTGTCAACCTGAGGCCTCACCTCCCCTCGACCCATCTGATAGCCGAGGTAGCGTGTCTCCTGCCGAGCCCACTCACACTTTGCCGGATTCAGCGTAAGACCGGCTCGCTGGATCTGCTTCAGGACTTGGGAGAGATGTCGGACATGGTCCTCCCAGGTCTCGCTGAAGATGACGACATCGTCGAGATAAGCCCCGCTGAATAGCTCACACCCCTGGAGAACTCAATCCATCAGACGTTGAAACGTAGCAGGTGCTCCATGCAGCCCGGATGGCATCACAGTAAACTGAAACAGTCCAGTTGGTGTTTGAAATGCTGTGTAGGGCCGTGAGGACTTCTCGAGGGGCACTTGCCAGTATCCTTTGCAAAGGTCCAATGTGGTTATGTACTTGGCGGATCCAATCTTCTCCAGCAAGTCATCAATCCTTGGCATTGGGTATGCATCAAACTCGGAAACAGAGTTCAGCTTTCGAAAGTCAATACATATCCTGAGTGATCCGTCTTTCTTGAAAACAATCACTACAGGACTGCTCCATTCGGATTTGGAAGGTTCGATGACTCCCAGTCTCAGCATTTCTTGAATCTCATCTTGGAGCTTCCCAACAAGCTGCTGTGGTACACGATATGGTCGCTGTCGGATCGGCCGACCCTCCTTCAGGTGGATGACATGTTCCACCACTGTAGTTCTTCCAGGACTGGCACGGAACAGCGAAGACACTTCTTTGAAGGTCCGGAGTAGCTGTGTGGCTTGCTCAGGAGGAAGATGAACCAGCACAGGGGTAGCAGTGTTGGTCAGTCCCTCCAGTCCCATGTCCGGCTCTTCCCCGTCCTCGTCATCGTCTACTTTCCTGACCAACAGGACTTTTGTTGGAGCTTGGACTGGACGCTCTCTCCACTCCTTCAGTAGGTTGACATGGTGCGTCTTCCTGGATTTCTTTTTCTCTGGATGCAGGACCTCTTAGGTGACTGGTCCCATCTTCCGGGTGACAGTGTACGGGCCCTGCCATTTTGCTAAAAGTTTATGGGTGGAGGATGGCAGAAGAAGCAGCACCTTCTGACCAGGCTGGAACTCACGACTGCGGGCTTGGCGGTCGTACCAGGTCTTCTGGGCTTTTTGAGCACCTTGCAAGTTCTTCTCTGCCTCCTCCAAGTACTTTGACAGTCTCTCTCGCATTTCAAGTACAAACGTGACAATGCTCCGGTCACTTTGTCGTGCTGGTGGGCCCTCCCATTGTTTGCGTAGAAGGTCCAAAGGCCCCTGAACATCCCAGCCATATAACAGTTCAAATGGAGAAAATCCAGTTGACGCCTGTGGGACCTCTCGATAGGCAAACAAAACAAAGGGTAGCCAACAGTCCCAGCCTTTGCCGGTATCATCCACGAACTTCTGGAGCATCCGCTTCAGTGTCTGGTTAAACCTCTCAACCAGTCCATCCGTCTGTGGGTGGTACGGGGTGGTTTTGATGGAGGAAATGCCCAGTTGCTGCTGGAAAAGGTGCATTAACCGAGATGTGAAGTTGGTGCCTTGGTCCGTGAGAATTTCATCAGGTAATCCAACTCTGGAGAACAGTTGAACAAGCGCTCGAAGGACAGCAGGCGCAGTGATGGTTCTCAGCGGAAAAGCCTCTGGAAATCTGGTGGCATAATCCGAGATGACCAGGATGTACTGATGTCCACTGCTGCTCTTCACCAGGGGCCCCACAATGTCCATCGCAATCCTTCGGAAGGGAGTGGAGATAACTGGAAGTGGCTGCAAAAAGGCACGGTCAGACTTGCGCACTGGACATGTTTTCTGACAGGTCGGACATGTAGCGCAATATTTGTGAATGTCAGCATACATGGACGGCCAATAAAATCTAGAACTGACGCGCAAGAATGTTTTGTGGCGACCGAGGTGACCTGACCATGGCACTGTGTGTGCTAAATGCATGACAAGGGTCCTACAGCTAAAGGGAACAACAAGACGTTTACATTCATCACTAACGATATACAACACCCCATTGTCAATAATAAACTTCTCTTGACCCAGACAACCTTTGGTTTCTTTTCCCACCTTAGCAAAAAGACTTTTCAAAGTAATATCATTGCTTTGCAACAAAGAAACATTTTCAGGTACATCCCACACAAAAGAATCACAATTTTCAGGATTTAAAGACCACATTTGTTTTCAAAGCGTCGCTGACGCCGGGATTTCCTTGGCCCTTTGGTGCCTCCCTCACACAGAGTACTGTCCAAGTCTGGCAGAGGTTGGACACCGGCTTTCACTTGTGCCCGCGTAAGAACAGAACACGACACATTTCCACAGTCATTATTCCCCCCAGAGTCAACATTCCCAGACAACAGGTCCATCAGAAAAGGTAGGTCCCAACCGAGAATAGCATCCACGGGTAGGTTTTCTACTACTCCCACAGCCACCAGATAGGGCTGGTCTGCAACTGTTATGGTAACCTCCACAGTAGGATAAAGGTGGCTATCTCCGTGCACACACAAAATGTCCACTGTCTTGCCATAGTTTATGCTGCTAACTGGCACTGAGCTACGTTTGATAAGGGATGTGAAACTACCAGTGTACAGTAAAGCAGAAACCTCTTGGCCATTAATTAGCACATTTTTACAGCATTTAATAGTACTGTCTGTCTCATGAGTGCCCTCTGTCTCTGGTCTTGGAGGATAGCACGCTCCGCTAACTTTAGCTTTACGGACTGGGCAAACTGAGGCTTTGTGCCCAGGTTGTTGGCAGGAAAAACAAATAAACTCCTTACCAGGTCCTCGTTGGTTTGGGGCAGAATTCATGGTACCTGACACGTCTTGGTTGGTCTCACGTCTGGCAGGCCTTGGTAGAAAAGGT
Organism: Eucyclogobius newberryi; assembly: GCF_026437365.1. NCBI lineage: Eukaryota > Metazoa > Chordata > Actinopteri > Gobiiformes > Gobiidae > Eucyclogobius > Eucyclogobius newberryi. The sequence continues at coordinate 1,762,720 of NW_027315868.1, forward strand.
TGAGCTGGTGCGCGCTGGGATGCTGTGGTTAACCGAGCAGAAGATACTCCTTTCCGAGCGCTGAGATACTGCACGGCCAACTTAGCAGCGGTAAATCCATCGGCTGGCTCATGTTCCTTCACCCAGGTCCTCACTTCAAAGGGAAACACCCGCAGAAGCTGCTCCATGATGATCGCTTCACCAATTTCCTCCTTGGAGCGTTCATCCGGTCTTATCCAGCGGCGATAGAGTCCTCGGAGGCGATGATAGGTCTCCGTAAGGCTTTCATCATGCGGCAGAGTGCTGGAGCGAAACTGCTGTCGGTAAGTTTCGGGTGAAATGTTAAATTTTGCAAGCAGAGCTGCTTTCAGGTCCATGTAACAGTGGGCTCTGTCTTCATCCATAGCAGAGTAGGCCTCTAGTCCCTTTCCAGTCAATAAGGGTACAAGACGACACGCCCACTCGTCCTCTGGCCACCTCCAGGTTCTAGCTATCCGCTCAAAACGTAGCAGATAATTTTCCATGTCCTCACCACTCTGAAACTGTGGTATTTTCGGCTCATTGTAATGTCTCCACTCTGGTCTCGGCCTGTCCTCAGCTTCCGGTACATGGCGCTGCGGCTCAGCATCATCATCGATCTCCATGCGGCTTCCATGGAACACCGATCTCTGGCCACCAGGGGTTGGCGACTCATGATGTGCAGGCAGGTTTGGCGCTGGACGAGGTCTTCGAAGAGTCGGCTGCGAAGGGGATGCAGGTTGAGCCCCGCGCTCCACAACCGTAGGAAAAGAGGCTCTCAGTCCCCGGAGTTCTGCCAGCAAACCCTCTTCGCAGCGTTGCTGTCCCGCTAGAAAATCTCTCATCAGCGTCACCATGTCCTGACCTGGTTCAGATGATGGCTCGGGCTTCTGCTCCCACTCTTCATCCTCATCTGTCTCCCATGCTGGGTCTGGAGCTCCTGCCCCCTCTGGCTGTCGATCACGGCCTTGTGATCGCAAACCTGTGCGCTTTGGTTGGCGAGAAACTTTCTTCCGACTTGCCATATCCCACTCCTGACACCAAATGTAGCGGGGCTCTCCCTCAAAAATATGGCGAAGTCAGAGTTCAAGTGCTCAGGTGGATTTATTGTGCCAAAACCGAAGTGCAAAAATAGTGTAACAGTGCAAAATATATACAGTGAGCAAAAAGGTCCAAAAATCCAAAAACATATATTTACAGAGTTCCAACTATGAGTTCAACTTTAACTCGTTCTCTCTCTTCACTCTCTCTATCTGACTCTCTCTCTCACGCTGTTACCTTCTCTGTTGTTGGAGATAGACTCCTCCCACAGCCAAGAGCGGCTCGCCTTTATTCCTCACTTGCCCCTCCCACTGAGCAAAATAACTAGATAATTCAAATCCAAAATAAACTGACAATAAACTGTTGTGGCCTCTTCCTACAACATAATACATCATTAATTATATACTCATGTTCAAAATAAAGCAATATAAACACATAAAATACCCGCTGTCACATGGTCAGCACCACAGTGTGAACAGCTCCATTTAAACTTCCAGGAAGTCCTGGCTCGTTTCGACCCAACGCGACGCATCGGCGGAGTGAAGGAGGAGTGAGGGAGGAGTGAAGGAGGAGTGAAGGAGGAGTGAGGGAGGAGTGAGGGAGGAGTGAAGGAGGAGTGAAGGAGGAGTGAGGGAGGAGTGAGGGAGGAGTGAGGGAGGAGTGAAGGAGGAGTGAAGGAGGAGTGAAGGAGGAGTGAGGGAGGAGTGAAGGAGGAGTGAAGGAGGAGTGAAGGAGGAGTGAGGGAGGAGTGAAGGAGGAGTGAGGGAGGAGTGAAGGAGGAGTGAGGGAGGAGTGAAGGAGGAGTGAAGGAGGAGTGAAGGAGGAGTGAGGGAGGAGTGAAGGAGGAGTGAGGGAGGAGTGAGGGAGGAGTGAGGGAGGAGTGAAGGAGGAGTGAGGGAGGAGTGAAGGAGGAGTGAAGGAGGAGTGAAGGAGGAGTGAAGGAGGAGTGAGGGAGGAGTGAAGGAGGAGTGAAGGAGGAGTGAAGGAGGAGTGAGGGAGGAGTGAGGGAGGAGTGAGGGAGGAGTGAAGGAGGAGTGAGGGAGGAGTGAAGGAGGAGTGAAGGAGGAGTGAAGGAGGAGTGAAGGAGGAGTGAGGGAGGAGTGAGGGAGGAGTGAGGGAGGAGTGAGGGAGGAGTGAGGGAGGAGTGAAGGAGGAGTGAGGGAGGAGTGAAGGAGGAGTGAAGGAGGAGTGAGGGAGGAGTGAGGGAGGAGTGAAGGAGGAGTGAAGGAGGAGTGAGGGAGGGGTGAGGGAGGAGTGAGGGAGGAGTGAAGGAGGAGTGAAGGAGGAGTGAGGGAGGAGTGAAGGAGGAGTGAGGGAGGAGTGAGGGAGGAGTGAGGGAGGAGTGAAGGAGGAGTGAAGGAGGAGTGAAGGAGGAGTGAGGGAGGAGTGAAGGAGGAGTGAGGGAGGAGTGAGGGAGGAGTGAGGGAGGGAGGAGTGAAGGAGGAGTGAAGGAGGAGTGAGGGAGGAGTGAGGGAGGAGTGAAGGAGGAGTGAGGGAGGAGTGAAGGAGGAGTGAAGGAGGAGTGAAGGAGGAGTGAGGGAGGAGTGAGGGAGGAGTGAGGGAGGAGTGAAGGAGGAGTGAAGGAGGAGTGAGGGAGGAGTGAAGGAGGAGTGAAGGAGGAGTGAGGGAGAATGAAACAGAGGGAAACGCGGGGAGCGGGGAATGTATGAGTGTGTGATGAAGGGCCGCGCGGCTGCTCAGCAAATAAGCGCCGACACCAGTTAAAGACGGACTGGCTCCGTCACGATTACATATATATAACATGTATATTACTATATATAACATGTATACTACATATATATAACATTTATATTACACATATATATATATAACGTATGTATATATATATATATAACGTGTATATATATATATATATATATATATATATATATATATATACATACGTTTTATATATATATATATATATATATATATAACATGTCGGTGTAATCCCGATATGTATATTACTATATATAACATGTATATTACATATATATAACATTTATATTACATATATATAACATGTATATTATATATATATATATATAACATGTATATTACATATATATAACATGTATATTACATATATATAACATGTATATTACATATATATAACATGTATATTACTATATATAACATGTATACTACATATATATAACATTTATATTACACATATATATATATAACGTATGTATATATATATATAACGTGTGTATATATATATATATATATATATATATATATATATACATACGTTATATATATATATATATATATATATATATATATATATAACATGTCGGTGTAATCCCGATATGTATATTACTATATATAACATGTATATTACATATATATAACATTTATATTACATATATATAACATGTATATTATATATATATATATATAACATGTATATTACATATATATAACATGTATATTACATATATATAACATGTATATTACATATATATAACATGTATATTACATATATATAACATGTATATTACATATATATAACATGTATATTATATATATAACATGTATATTATATATATAACATGTATATTATATATATAACATGTATATTATATATATAACATGTATATTATATATATAACATGTATATTATATATATATACATATATCGGTGTAATCCCTCATTCGTCCAGGCGTGTTCCATAGTAGAAAAAGCTTCAGTTGTTTCATCTGGACTCAGTTTGAAAAAATAGACGTTTCGACTCTCATCCAAGAGTCATTGTCAATAAAAGAATTTAGATCAAGAACTCCGATATTAATACTGTTCTGTGGTAAGACCCGCCCATTGGGAGGAGCCTTCCTGAAGTAGAAAGAGTTGTTTGTTTCAACAGAAACTCCCCCCTTGTATCTACCGAGCCTATTCAGAATCTTAATGGGCTGTTAGAATCCTCTTTGTCTTTGTGAGACCCTGGCTCAACCACCCTGAGGACCTGATTAGCATCTAAATCCCTGGTCCTCTACCTTTCCACGGGTTCAGTAACCCATTATAAATAACAGGAAGATGAAACCTTAGCCCTCCATTCCTGTTTAAAGAAGGTCTTTCTTTTTTAACAAAACTAGCTTCCTTGACTCCTCTTTCAAACCATCTTTTCTCCTGCTTAAAACCTTCACCTCACCGTCTTCAAACGAGTGATTAGAGGCTTCAAGATGGAGATGCACGGCACTCTGTGTTCCTGAACTTGTATTTCTTCTGTGCTGATAAAGCCTCTTGTGTAGAGGCTGTTTAGTCTCACCTATGTAACGTTCTTTACAACTTTCTTCACTGCATTGGATCGAGTAAACTACATTGCTCTGTTTTTGAGTCGGCAATTTGTCCTTAGGATGAACCAGTTTTTGTCTTAAAGTGTTTCCTGGTTTAAAATAAACAGGGACTTCATGTTGTCTAAAAATTCTCTGCAGTTTTTCCGACAGGCCAGACACATAAGGGATAGAAACACCCTTCCTTCTCTGTTTAGTTTCCCTTTTGTCCTGCTTCTTGGTTCTCTTCACTCTGTTGAGAGCCCAAAATAGGTGAGACTAAACAGCCTCTACACAAGAGGCTTTATCAGCACAGAAGAAATACTAGTTCAGGACCTCAGAGCGCCGTGCATCTCCATCTTGAAGCCTCTAATCACTCGTTTGAAGACGGTGAGGTGAAGGTTTTAAGCAGGAGAAAAGATGGTTTAAAAGAGGAGTCAAGGAAGCTATTTTTGTTAAAAAAGAAAGACCTTCTTTAAACAGAAATGGAGGGCTAAGGTTTCATCTTCCTGTTATTTATAATGGGTTACTGAACCCGTGGAAAGGTAGAGGACCAGGACATTCAGATGTTAATCAGGTACTCAGGGTGGTTGAGCCAGGGTCTCACAAAGACAAAGAGGATTCTAACAGCCCATTAAGATTCTGAATAGGCTCGGTAGATACAAGGGGGGAGTTTCTGTTGAAACAAACAACTCTTTCTACTTCAGGAAGGCTCCTCCCAATGGGCGGGTCTTACCACAGAACAGTATTAATATCGGAGTTCTCGATCTAAATTCTTTTATTGACAATGACTCTTGGATGAGAGTCGAAACGTCTATTTTTTCAAACTGAGTCCAGATGAAACAACTGAAGCTTTTTCTACTATATATATAACATGTATATTACATATATATATATACATATATATATATATATATATATATATATAACATGTATATTATATATATAACATGTATATTATATATATAACATGTATATTACATATATATAACATGTATATTATATATATAACATGTATATTACATATATATAACATGTATATTACATATATATATTTATATAACGTATGTATGTATATATATATATATATATATATAACATGTCGGTGTAATCCCGATATGTATATTACTATATATAA